>NW_022263064.1:0-87329 GCF_002021735.2 Oncorhynchus kisutch
ACTAATAAGATTCAGGTATTGAAGAAGAGCTTCACCAGGCAACCCCAATGGTGGGATTTTGAAACCGACACCTCAACACACTTAATCAAGCACTTGAGACCACTCGGCCTGACACAACATTTGTTAAATGTCCTCGATGGATCGACACATGGCCCTGCCATTGCTCTACCCTCACTTTCATTGATTTCAATCTGGGGTTTACATACAGCAACACAATTTTTTAAGATCATTTGCCAATCAAAAAACAGGATGAGGTGGCCGAGTGGTTAAGGCGATGGACTGCTAATCCATTATGCTCTGCATGCATGGGTTCGAATCCCTCCTCATCGTGTAAAATTTAAATTCTGTGCTTTATTTTGGCACTGGAAGATTTTGACTTTCACAACATGGTAAAATTGCTGACTGCCACAGCGAGAGCACAGGACTTGGTATCTGAGTGGTGAAGGCGATTGAACTGCATGTGTGGATTAAACACCAACCTCTTCACAAAACATTTGTTATTTCCCTCTCTTACATGGCCCCACATGAAATAGAATCCCTGCTCAAGCCTCGAGCGACTAATAAGATTCAGGTATTGAAGAATAGCTTCACCAAGGGCAACCTCAATGGTGGATTTGAACCGACACCTCAACACACTTAATCAAGCACTTGAGACACACTCGGCCTGACAAAACATTTGTTAAATGTCTCGATGGGATCGACACATGCCCTGCCATTGCTCTACCTCACTTTCACTGATTTCAATCTGGGGTTTACATACAGCAACAACAGTTTTTTAAGATCATTTGCCACTCAAAATAACAGGATGAGGTGGCCGAGTGGTTAAGGCGATGGACTGCTAATCCATTATGCTCTGCATGCATGGGTTCGAATCCCATCCTCATCGTGTAACAATTTAAATTCTGTGCTTTATTTTGGCACTGGTAGATTTTGACTTTCACAAACACTGGTAAAATTGCTGACTGCCACAGCGAGAGCACAGGACTTGGTATCTGAGTGGTGAAGGCGATGAACTGCATGTGTGGATTATAACACACCAACCTCTTCACAAAACATTTGTTATTTCCTCTCTTACATGGCCCACATGAAAATAGAATCCCTCTGCTCAAGCCTCGAGCGACTAATAAGATTCAGGTATTGAAGAATAGCTTCACCAAGGGCCCTCAATGGTGGGATTTGAACCGACACCTCAACACACTTAATCAAGCACTTGAGACCACTCGGCCTGACAAAACATTTGTTAAAATTCTCGATGGGATCGACACATGGCCCTGCCATTGCTCTACCTCACTTTCATTGATTTCAATCTGGGGTTACATACAGCAACAACATTTTTTAAGATCATTTGCCACTTCAAAAATACAGGATGAGGTGGCCGAGTGGTTAGGCGATGACTGCTAATCCATTATGCTCTGCATGCATGGGTTCGAATCCCATCCTCATCGTGTAATAATTTAAATTCTGTGCTTTATTTTGGCACTGGAAGATTTTGACTTTCACAAACACTGGTAAAATTGCTGACTGCCACAGCGAGAGCACAGGACTTGGTATCTGAGTGGTGAAGGCGATGAACTGCATGTGTGGATTATAACACCAACCTCTTCACAAAACATTTGTTATTTCCTCTCTTACATGGCCCCACATGAAAATAGAATCCCTGCTCAAGCCTCGAGCGACTAATAAGATTCAGGTATTGAAGAATAGCTTCACCAAGGGCAACCTCAATGGTGGGATTTGAACCGACACCTCAACACACTTAATCAAGCACTTGAGACCACTCGGCCTGACAAAACATTTGTTAAATGTCTCGATGGATCGACACATGGCCCTGCCATTGCTCTACCCTCACTTTCATTGATTTCAATCTGGGGTTTACATACAGCAACAACAGATTTTTAAGATCATTTGCCAATTCAAAAAAAATCAGGTGAGGTGGCCGAGTGGTTAAGGCGATGGACTGCTAATCCATTATGCTCTGCATGCATGGTTCGAATCCCATCCTCATCGTGTAACAATTAAAATTCTGTGCTTTATTTTGGCACTGGAAGATTTTGACTTTCACAAACACTGGTAAAATTGCTGACTGCCACAGCGAGAGCACAGGACTTGGTATCTGAGTGGTGAAGGCGATGAACTGCATGTGTGGATTATAACACCAACCTCTTCACAAAACATTTGTTATTTCCTCTCTTACATGGCCCCACATGAAAATAGAATCCCTGCTCAAGCCTCGAGCGACTAATAAGATTCAGGTATTGAAGAATAGCTTCACCAAGGGCAACCTCAATGGTGGGATTTGAACCGACACCTCAACACACTTAATCAAGCACTTGAGACCACTCGGCCTGACAAAACATTTGTTAAATGTCTCGATGGGATCGACACATGGCCCTGCCATTGCTCTACCTCACTTTCATTGATTTCAATCTGGGGTTTACATACAGCAACAACAGTTTTTTAAGATCATTTGCCACTTCAAAAATAACAGGATGAGGTGGCCGAGTGGTTAAGGCGATGGACTGCTAATCCATTATGCTCTGCATGCATGGGTTCGAATCCCATCCTCATCGTGTAACAATTAAATTCTGTGCTTTATTTTGGCACTGGAAGATTTTGACTTTCACAAACACTGGTAAAATTGCTGACTGCCACAGCGAGAGCACAGGACTTGGTATCTGAGTGGTGAAGGCGATGAACTGCATGTGTGGATTATAACACCAACCTCTTCACAAAACATTTGTTATTTCCTCTCTTACATGGCCCCACATGAAAATAGAATCCCTGCTCAAGCCTCGAGCGACTAATAAGATTCAGGTATTGAAGAATAGCTTCACCAAGGGCAACCTCAATGGTGGGATTTGAACCGACACCTCAACACACTTAATCAAGCACTTGAGACCACTCGGCCTGACAAACATTTGTTAAATGTCTCGATGGGATCGACACATGGCCCTGCCATTGCTCTACCTCACTTTCATTGATTTCAATCTGGGGTTTACATACAGCAACAACAGTTTTTAAGATCATTTGCCACTTCAAAAATAACAGGATGAGGTGGCCGAGTGGTTAAGGCGATGGACTGCTAATCCATTATGCTCTGCATGCATGGGTTCGAATCCCATCCTCATCGTGTAACAATTTAAATTCTGTGCTTTATTTTGGCACTGGAAGATTTTGACTTTCACAAACACTGGTAAAATTGCTGACTGCCACAGCGAGAGCACAGGACTTGGTATCTGAGTGGTGAAGGCGATGAACTGCATGTGTGGATTATAACACCAACCTCTTCACAAAACATTTGTTATTTCCTCTCTTACATGGCCCCACATGAAAATAGAATCCCTGCTCAAGCCTCGAGCGACTAATAAGATTCAGGTATTGAAGAATAGCTTCACCAAGGGCAACCTCAATGGTGGGATTTGAACCGACACCTCAACACACTTAATCAAGCACTTGAGACCACTCGGCCTGACAAAACATTTGTTAAATGTCTCGATGGGATCGACACATGGCCCTGCCATTGCTCTACCTCACTTTCATTGATTTCAATCTGGGGTTTACATACAGCAACAACAGATTTTTAAGATCATTTGCCACTTCAGAAAAATCAGGTTGAGGTGGCCGAGTGGTTAAGGCGATGGACTGCTAATCCATTATGCTCTGCATGCATGGGTTCGAATCCCATCCTCATCGTGTAACAATTAAAATTCTGTGCTTTATTTTGGCACTGGAAGATTTTGACTTTCACAAACACTGGTAAAATTGCTGACTGCCACAGCGAGAGCACAGGACTTGGTATCTGAGTGGTGAAGGCGATGAACTGCATGTGTGGATTATAACACCAACCTCTTCACAAAACATTTGTTATTTCCTCTCTTACATGGCCCCACATGAAAATAGAATCCCTGCTCAAGCCTCGAGCGACTAATAAGATTCAGGTATTGAAGAATAGCTTCACCAAGGGCAACCTCAATGGTGGGATTTGAACCGACACCTCAACACACTTAATCAAGCACTTGAGACCACTCGGCCTGACAAAACATTTGTTAAATGTCTCGATGGGATCGACACATGGCCCTGCCATTGCTCTACCTCACTTTCATTGATTTCAATCTGGGGTTTACATACAGCAACAACAGATTTTTAAGATCATTTGCCACTTCAAAAAAACAGGATGAGGTGGCCGAGTGGTTAAGGCGATGGACTGCTAATCCATTATGCTCTGCATGCATGGGTTCGAATCCCATCCTCATCGTGTAACAATTAAATTCTGTGCTTTATTTTGGCACTGGAAGATTTTGACTTTCACAAACACTGGTAAAATTGCTGACTGCCACAGCGAGAGCACAGGACTTGGTATCTGAGTGGTGAAGGCGATGAACTGCATGTGTGGATTATAACACCAACCTCTTCACAAAACATTTGTTATTTCCTCTCTTACATGGCCCCACATGAAAATAGAATCCCTGCTCAAGCCTCGAGCGACTAATAAGATTCAGGTATTGAAGAATAGCTTCACCAAGGGCAACCTCAATGGTGGGATTTGAACCGACACCTCAACACACTTAATCAAGCACTTGAGACCACTCGGCCTGACAAAACATTTGTTAAATGTCTCGATGGGATCGACACATGGCCCTGCCATTGCTCTACCTCACTTTCATTGATTTCAATCTGGGGTTTACATACAGCAACAACAGTTTTTTAAGATCATTTGCCACTTCAAAAAAACAGGATGAGGTGGCCGAGTGGTTAAGGCGATGGACTGCTAATCCATTATGCTCTGCATGCATGGGTTCGAATCCCATCCTCATCGTGTAACAATTTAAATTCTGTGCTTTATTTTGGCACTGGAAGATTTTGACTTTCACAAACACTGGTAAAATTGCTGACTGCCACAGCGAGAGCACAGGACTTGGTATCTGAGTGGTGAAGGCGATGAACTGCATGTGTGGATTATAACACCAACCTCTTCACAAAACATTTGTTATTTCCTCTCTTACATGGCCCCACATGAAAATAGAATCCCTGCTCAAGCCTCGAGCGACTAATAAGATTCAGGTATTGAAGAATAGCTTCACCAAGGGCAACCTCAATGGTGGGATTTGAACCGACACCTCAACACACTTAATCAAGCACTTGAGACCACTCGGCCTGACAAAACATTTGTTAAATGTCTCGATGGGATCGACACATGGCCCTGCCATTGCTCTACCTCACTTTCATTGATTTCAATCTGGGGTTTACATACAGCAACAACAGTTTTTTAAGATCATTTGCCAATTCAAAAAAAACAGGTGAGGTGGCCGAGTGGTTAAGGCGATGGACTGCTAATCCATTATGCTCTGCATGCATGGGTTCGAATCCCATCCTCATCGTGTAACAATTAAATTCTGTGCTTTATTTTGGCACTGGAAGATTTTGACTTTCACAACACTGGTAAAATTGCTGACTGCCACAGCGAGAGCACAGGACTTGGTATCTGAGTGGTGAAGGCGATGAACTGCATGTGTGGATTATAACACCAACCTCTTCACAAAACATTTGTTATTTCCTCTCTTACATGGCCCCACATGAAAATAGAATCCCTGCTCAAGCCTCGAGCGACTAATAAGATTCAGGTATTGAAGAATAGCTTCACCAAGGGCAACCTCAATGGTGGGATTTGAACCGACACCTCAACACACTTAATCAAGCACTTGAGACCACTCGGCCTGACAAAACATTTGTTAAATGTCTCGATGGGATCGACACATGGCCCTGCCATTGCTCTACCTCACTTTCATTGATTTCAATCTGGGGTTTACATACAGCAACAACAGTTTTTTAAGATCATTTGCCACTTCAAAAAAAACAGGGTGAGGTGGCCGAGTGGTTAAGGCGATGGACTGCTAATCCATTATGCTCTGCATGCATGGGTTCGAATCCCATCCTCATCGTGTAACAATTAAAATTCTGTGCTTTATTTTGGCACTGGAATTTTGACTTTCACAAACACTGGTAAAATTGCTGACTGCCACAGCGAGAGCACAGGACTTGGTATCTGAGTGGTGAAGGCGATGAACTGCATGTGTGGATTATAACACCAACCTCTTCACAAAACATTTGTTATTTCCTCTCTTACATGGCCCCACATGAAAATAGAATCCCTGCTCAAGCCTCGAGCGACTAATAAGATTCAGGTATTGAAGAATAGCTTCACCAAGGGCAACCTCAATGGTGGGATTTGAACCGACACCTCAACACACTTAATCAAGCACTTGAGACCACTCGGCCTGACAAAACATTTGTTAAATGTCTCGATGGGATCGACACATGGCCCTGCCATTGCTCTACCTCACTTTCATTGATTTCAATCTGGGGTTTACATACAGCAACAACAGTTTTTTAAGATCATTTGCCACTTCAAAAAAACAGGATGAGGTGGCCGAGTGGTTAAGGCGATGGACTGCTAATCCATTATGCTCTGCATGCATGGGTTCGAATCCCATCCTCATCGTGTAACAATTAAAATTCTGTGATTTATTTTGGCACTGGAAGATTTTGACTTTCACAAACACTGGTAAAATTGCTGACTGCCACAGCGAGAGCACAGGACTTGGTATCTGAGTGGTGAAGGCGATGAACTGCATGTGTGGATTATAACACCAACCTCTTCACAAAACATTTGTTATTTCCTCTCTTACATGGCCCCACATGAAATAGAATCCCTGCTCAAGCCTCGAGCGACTAATAAGATTCAGGTATTGAAGAATAGCTTCACCAAGGGCAACCTCAATGGTGGGATTTGAACCGACACCTCAACACACTTAATCAAGCACTTGAGACCACTCGGCCTGACAAAACATTTGTTAAATGTCTCGATGGGATCGACACATGGCCCTGCCATTGCTCTACCTCACTTTCATTGATTTCAATCTGGGGTTTACATACAGCAACAACAGTTTTTTAAGATCATTTGCCAATTCAAAAAAATCAGGGTGAGGTGGCCGAGTGGTTAAGGCGATGGACTGCTAATCCATTATGCTCTGCATGCATGGGTTCGAATCCCATCCTCATCGTGTAACAATTGAAATTCTGTGATTTATTTTGGCACTGGAAGATTTTGACTTTCACAAACACTGGTAAAATTGCTGACTGCCACAGCGAGAGCACAGGACTTGGTATCTGAGTGGTGAAGGCGATGAACTGCATGTGTGGATTATAACACCAACCTCTTCACAAAACATTTGTTATTTCCTCTCTTACATGGCCCCACATGAAAATAGAATCCCTGCTCAAGCCTCGAGCGACTAATAAGATTCAGGTATTGAAGAATAGCTTCACCAAGGGCAACCTCAATGGTGGGATTTGAACCGACACCTCAACACACTTAATCAAGCACTTGAGACCACTCGGCCTGACAAAACATTTGTTAAATGTCTCGATGGGATCGACACATGGCCCTGCCATTGCTCTACCTCACTTTCATTGATTTCAATCTGGGGTTTACATACAGCAACAACAGTTTTTTAAGATCATTTGCCAATTCAAAAAAAACAGGATGAGGTGGCCGAGTGGTTAAGGCGATGGACTGCTAATCCATTATGCTCTGCATGCATGGGTTCGAATCCCATCCTCATCGTGTAACAATTTAAATTCTGTGCTTTATTTTGGCACTGGTAGATTTTGACTTTCACAAACACTGGTAAAATTGCTGACTGCCACAGCGAGAGCACAGGACTTGGTATCTGAGTGGTGAAGGCGATGAACTGCATGTGTGGATTATAACACCAACCTCTTCACAAAACATTTGTTATTTCCTCTCTTACATGGCCCCACATGAAAATAGAATCCCTGCTCAAGCCTCGAGCGACTAATAAGATTCAGGTATTGAAGAATAGCTTCACCAAGGGCAACCTCAATGGTGGGATTTGAACCGACACCTCAACACACTTAATCAAGCACTTGAGACCACTCGGCCTGACAAAACATTTGTTAAATGTCTCGATGGGATCGACACATGGCCCTGCCATTGCTCTACCTCACTTTCATTGATTTCAATCTGGGGTTTACATACAGCAACAACAGTTTTTTAAGATCATTTGCCACTTCAAAAAAAGGATGAGGTGGCCGAGTGGTTAAGGCGATGGACTGCTAATCCATTATGCTCTGCATGCATGGGTTCGAATCCCATCCTCATCGTGTAATAATTTAAATTCTGTGCTTTATTTTGGCACTGGAAGATTTTGACTTTCACAAACACTGGTAAAATTGCTGACTGCCACAGCGAGAGCACAGGACTTGGTATCTGAGTGGTGAAGGCGATGAACTGCATGTGTGGATTATAACAACAACCAAGTCTCGATGTGATCGACACATGGCCCTGCCATTGCTCTACCACCTCACTTTCATTGATTTCAATCTGGGGTTTACATACAGCAACAACAGTTTTTTAAGATCATTTGCCACTTCAAAAATAACAGGATGAGGTGGCCGAGTGGTTAAGGCGATGGACTGCTAATCCATTATGCTCTGCATGCATGGGTTCGAATCCCATCCTCATCGTGTAACAATTTAAATTCTGTGCTTTATTTTGGCACTGGAAGATTTTGACTTTCACAAACACTGGTAAAATTGCTGACTGCCACAGCGAGAGCACAGGACTTGGTATCTGAGTGGTGAAGGCGATGAACTGCATGTGTGGATTATAACACCAACCTCTTCACAAAACATTTGTTATTTCCTCTCTTACATGGCCCCACATGAAAATAGAATCCCTGCTCAAGCCTCGAGCGACTAATAAGATTCAGGTATTGAAGAATAGCTTCACCAAGGGCAACCTCAATGGTGGGATTTGAACCGACACCTCAACACACTTAATCAAGCACTTGAGACCACTCGGCCTGACAAAACATTTGTTAAATGTCTCGATGGGATCGACACATGGCCCTGCCATTGCTCTACCTCACTTTCATTGATTTCAATCTGGGGTTTACATACAGCAACAACAGATTTTTAAGATCATTTGCCACTTCAAAAAAAACAGGATGAGGTGGCCGAGTGGTTAAGGCGATGGACTGCTAATCCATTATGCTCTGCATGCATGGGTTCGAATCCCATCCTCATCGTGTAACAATTTAAATTCTGTGCTTTATTTTGGCACTGGTAGATTTTGACTTTCACAAACACTGGTAAAATTGCTGACTGCCACAGCGAGAGCACAGGACTTGGTATCTGAGTGGTGAAGGCGATGAACTGCATGTGTGGATTATAACACCAACCTCTTCACAAAACATTTGTTATTTCCTCTCTTACATGGCCCCACATGAAAATAGAATCCCTGCTCAAGCCTCGAGCGACTAATAAGATTCAGGTATTGAAGAATAGCTTCACCAAGGGCAACCTCAATGGTGGGATTTGAACCGACACCTCAACACACTTAATCAAGCACTTGAGACCACTCGGCCTGACAAAACATTTGTTAAATGTCTCGATGGGATCGACACATGGCCCTGCCATTGCTCTACCTCACTTTCATTGATTTCAATCTGGGGTTTACATACAGCAACAACAGTTTTTTAAGATCATTTGCCACTTCAAAAAAATCAGGATGAGGTGGCCGAGTGGTTAAGGCGATGGACTGCTAATCCATTATGCTCTGCATGCATGGGTTCGAATCCCATCCTCATCGTGTAACAATTAAAATTCTGTGCTTTATTTTGGCACTGGAAGATTTTGACTTTCACAAACACTGGTAAAATTGCTGACTGCCACAGCGAGAGCACAGGACTTGGTATCTGAGTGGTGAAGGCGATGAACTGCATGTGTGGATTATAACACCAACCTCTTCACAAAACATTTGTTATTTCCTCTCTTACATGGCCCCACATGAAAATAGAATCCCTGCTCAAGCCTCGAGCGACTAATAAGATTCAGGTATTGAAGAATAGCTTCACCAAGGGCAACCTCAATGGTGGGATTTGAACCGACACCTCAACACACTTAATCAAGCACTTGAGACCACTCGGCCTGACAAAACATTTGTTAAATGTCTCGATGGGATCGACACATGGCCCTGCCATTGCTCTACCTCACTTTCATTGATTTCAATCTGGGGTTTACATACAGCAACAACAGTTTTTTAAGATCATTTGCCACTTCAAAAATAACAGGATGAGGTGGCCGAGTGGTTAAGGCGATGGACTGCTAATCCATTATGCTCTGCATGCATGGGTTCGAATCCCATCCTCATCGTGTAATAATTTAAATTCTGTGCTTTATTTTGGCACTGGAAGATTTTGACTTTCACAAACACTGGTAAAATTGCTGACTGCCACAGCGAGAGCACAGGACTTGGTATCTGAGTGGTGAAGGCGATGAACTGCATGTGTGGATTATAACACAACCAAGTCTCGATGTGATCGACACATGGCCCTGCCATTGCTCTACCTCACTTTCATTGATTTCAATCTGGGGTTTACATACAGCAACAACAGTTTTTTAAGATCATTTGCCACTTCAAAAAACAGGATGAGGTGGCCGAGTGGTTAAGGCGATGGACTGCTAATCCATTGTGCTCTGCATGCATGGGTTCGAATCCCATCCTCATCGTGTAACAATTAAATTCTGTGCTTTATTTTGGCACTGGAAGATTTTGACTTTCACAAACACTGGTAAAATTGCTGACTGCCACAGCGAGAGCACAGGACTTGGTATCTGAGTGGTGAAGGCGATGAACTGCATGTGTGGATTATAACACCAACCTCTTCACAAAACATTTGTTATTTCCTCTCTTACATGGCCCCACATGAAAATAGAATCCCTGCTCAAGCCTCGAGCGACTAATAAGATTCAGGTATTGAAGAATAGCTTCACCAAGGGCAACCTCAATGGTGGGATTTGAACCGACACCTCAACACACTTAATCAAGCACTTGAGACCACTCGGCCTGACAAAACATTTGTTAAATGTCTCGATGGGATCGACACATGGCCCTGCCATTGCTCTACCTCACTTTCATTGATTTCAATCTGGGGTTTACATACAGCAACAACAGATTTTTAAGATCATTTGCCACTTCAAAAAAAACAGGATGAGGTGGCCGAGTGGTTAAGGCGATGGACTGCTAATCCATTATGCTCTGCATGCATGGGTTCGAATCCCATCCTCATCGTGTAACAATTTAAATTCTGTGCTTTATTTTGGCACTGGTAGATTTTGACTTTCACAAACACTGGTAAAATTGCTGACTGCCACAGCGAGAGCACAGGACTTGGTATCTGAGTGGTGAAGGCGATGAACTGCATGTGTGGATTATAACACCAACCTCTTCACAAAACATTTGTTATTTCCTCTCTTACATGGCCCCACATGAAAATAGAATCCCTGCTCAAGCCTCGAGCGACTAATAAGATTCAGGTATTGAAGAATAGCTTCACCAAGGGCAACCTCAATGGTGGGATTTGAACCGACACCTCAACACACTTAATCAAGCACTTGAGACCACTCGGCCTGACAAAACATTTGTTAAATGTCTCGATGGGATCGACACATGGCCCTGCCATTGCTCTACCTCACTTTCATTGATTTCAATCTGGGGTTTACATACAGCAACAACAGTTTTTTAAGATCATTTGCCACTTCAAAATAACAGAATGAGGTGGCCGAGTGGTTAAGGCGATGGACTGCTAATCCATTATGCTCTGCATGCATGGGTTCGAATCCCATCCTCATCGTGTAATAATTTAAATTCTGTGCTTTATTTTGGCACTGGAAGATTTTGACTTTCACAAACACTGGTAAAATTGCTGACTGCCACAGCGAGAGCACAGGACTTGGTATCTGAGTGGTGAAGGCGATGAACTGCATGTGTGGATTATAACAACAACCAAGTCTCGATGTGATCGACACATGGCCCTGCCATTGCTCTACCTCACTTTCATTGATTTCAATCTGGGGTTTACATACAGCAACAACAGATTTTTAAGATCATTTGCCACTTCAAAAAAATCAGGGAGGTGGCCGAGTGGTTAAGGCGATGGACTGCTAATCCATTATGCTCTGCATGCATGGGTTCGAATCCCATCCTCATCGTGTAACAATTTAAATTCTGTGCTTTATTTTGGCACTGGAAGATTTTGACTTTCACAAACACTGGTAAAATTGCTGACTGCCACAGCGAGAGCACAGGACTTGGTATCTGAGTGGTGAAGGCGATGAACTGCATGTGTGGATTATAACACCAACCTCTTCACAAAACATTTGTTATTTCCTCTCTTACATGGCCCCACATGAAAATAGAATCCCTGCTCAAGCCTCGAGCGACTAATAAGATTCAGGTATTGAAGAATAGCTTCACCAAGGGCAACCTCAATGGTGGGATTTGAACCGACACCTCAACACACTTAATCAAGCACTTGAGACCACTCGGCCTGACAAAACATTTGTTAAATGTCTCGATGGGATCGACACATGGCCCTGCCATTGCTCTACCTCACTTTCATTGATTTCAATCTGGGGTTTACATACAGCAACAACAGTTTTTTAAGATCATTTGCCACTTCAAAAATAACAGGATGAGGTGGCCGAGTGGTTAAGGCGATGGACTGCTAATCCATTATGCTCTGCATGCATGGGTTCGAATCCCATCCTCATCGTGTAACAATTTAAATTCTGTGCTTTATTTTGGCACTGGTAGATTTTGACTTTCACAAACACTGGTAAAATTGCTGACTGCCACAGCGAGAGCACAGGACTTGGTATCTGAGTGGTGAAGGCGATGAACTGCATGTGTGGATTATAACACCAACCTCTTCACAAAACATTTGTTATTTCCTCTCTTACATGGCCCCACATGAAAATAGAATCCCTGCTCAAGCCTCGAGCGACTAATAAGATTCAGGTATTGAAGAATAGCTTCACCAAGGGCAACCTCAATGGTGGGATTTGAACCGACACCTCAACACACTTAATCAAGCACTTGAGACCACTCGGCCTGACAAAACATTTGTTAAATGTCTCGATGGGATCGACACATGGCCCTGCCATTGCTCTACCTCACTTTCATTGATTTCAATCTGGGGTTTACATACAGCAACAACAGTTTTTTAAGATCATTTGCCAATTCAAAAAAACAGGGTGAGGTGGCCGAGTGCTGAAGGCGATGGACTGCTAAACCATTATGCTCTGCATGCATGGTTTCAAAGCCCATCATCATCGTGTAACAATTAAAATTCTGTGATTTATTTTGGCACTGGAAGATTTTGACTTTCACAAACACTGGTAAAATTGCTGACTGCCACAGCGAGAGCACAGGACTTGGTATCTGAGTGGTGAAGGCGATGAACTGCATGTGTGGATTATAACACCAACCTCTTCACAAAACATTTGTTATTTCCTCTCTTACATGGCCCCACATGAAAATAGAATCCCTGCTCAAGCCTCGAGCGACTAATAAGATTCAGGTATTGAAGAATAGCTTCACCAAGGGCAACCTCAATGGTGGGATTTGAACCGACACCTCAACACACTTAATCAAGCACTTGAGACCACTCGGCCTGACAAAACATTTGTTAAATGTCTCGATGGGATCGACACATGGCCCTGCCATTGCTCTACCTCACTTTCATTGATTTCAATCTGGGGTTTACATACAGCAACAACAGTTTTTTAAGATCATTTGCCAATTCAAAAAAAAGGATGAGGTGGCCGAGTGTTTAAGGCGATGGACTGCTAATCCATTATGCTCTGCATGCATGGGTTCGAATCCCATCCTCATCGTGTAACAATTAAAATTCTGTGCTTTATTTTGGCACTGGAAGATTTTGACTTTCACAAACACTGGTAAAATTGCTGACTGCCACAGCGAGAGCACAGGACTTGGTATCTGAGTGGTGAAGGCGATGAACTGCATGTGTGGATTATAACACCAACCTCTTCACAAAACATTTGTTATTTCCTCTCTTACATGGCCCCACATGAAAATAGAATCCCTGCTCAAGCCTCGAGCGACTAATAAGATTCAGGTATTGAAGAATAGCTTCACCAAGGGCAACCTCAATGGTGGGATTTGAACCGACACCTCAACACACTTAATCAAGCACTTGAGACCACTCGGCCTGACAAAACATTTGTTAAATGTCTCGATGGGATCGACACATGGCCCTGCCATTGCTCTACCTCACTTTCATTGATTTCAATCTGGGGTTTACATACAGCAACAACAGTTTTTTAAGATCATTTGCCAATTTGAAAAGCAGGATGAGGTGGCCGAGTGGTTAAGGTGATGGTCTGCTAATCCATTGTGCTCTGCATGCATGGGTTCGAATCCCATCCTCATCGTGTAACAATTAAAATTCTGTGATTTATTTTGGCACTGGAAGATTTTGACTTTCACAAACACTGGTAAAATTGCTGACTGCCACAGCGAGAGCACAGGACTTGGTATCTGAGTGGTGAAGGCGATGAACTGCATGTGTGGATTATAACACCAACCTCTTCACAAAACATTTGTTATTTCCTCTCTTACATGGCCCCACATGAAAATAGAATCCCTGCTCAAGCCTCGAGCGACTAATAAGATTCAGGTATTGAAGAATAGCTTCACCAAGGGCAACCTCAATGGTGGGATTTGAACCGACACCTCAACACACTTAATCAAGCACTTGAGACCACTCGGCCTGACAAAACATTTGTTAAATGTCTCGATGGGATCGACACATGGCCCTGCCATTGCTCTACCTCACTTTCATTGATTTCAATCTGGGGTTTACATACAGCAACAACAGTTTTTTAAGATCATTTGCCACTTCAAAAAAAACAGGATGAGGTGGCCGAGTGGTTAAGGCGATGGACTGCTAATCCATTATGCTCTGCATGCATGGGTTCGAATCCCATCCTCATCGTGTAACAATTAAATTCTGTGCTTTATTTTGGCACTGGAGATTTTGACTTTCACAAACACTGGTAAAATTGCTGACTGCCACAGCGAGAGCACAGGACTTGGTATCTGAGTGGTGAAGGCGATGAACTGCATGTGTGGATTATAACACCAACCTCTTCACAAAACATTTGTTATTTCCTCTCTTACATGGCCCCACATGAAAATAGAATCCCTGCTCAAGCCTCGAGCGACTAATAAGATTCAGGTATTGAAGAATAGCTTCACCAAGGGCAACCTCAATGGTGGGATTTGAACCGACACCTCAACACACTTAATCAAGCACTTGAGACCACTCGGCCTGACAAAACATTTGTTAAATGTCTCGATGGGATCGACACATGGCCCTGCCATTGCTCTACCTCACTTTCATTGATTTCAATCTGGGGTTTACATACAGCAACAACAGTTTTTTAAGATCATTTGCCACTTCAAAAAAAACAGGATGAGGTGGCCGAGTGGTTAAGGCGATGGACTGCTAATCCATTATGCTCTGCATGCATGGGTTCGAATCCCATCCTCATCGTGTAACAATTAAATTCTGTGCTTTATTTTGGCACTGGAAGATTTTGACTTTCACAAACACTGGTAAAATTGCTGACTGCCACAGCGAGAGCACAGGACTTGGTATCTGAGTGGTGAAGGCGATGAACTGCATGTGTGGATTATAACACCAACCTCTTCACAAAACATTTGTTATTTCCTCTCTTACATGGCCCCACATGAAAATAGAATCCCTGCTCAAGCCTCGAGCGACTAATAAGATTCAGGTATTGAAGAATAGCTTCACCAAGGGCAACCTCAATGGTGGGATTTGAACCGACACCTCAACACACTTAATCAAGCACTTGAGACCACTCGGCCTGACAAAACATTTGTTAAATGTCTCGATGGGATCGACACATGGCCCTGCCATTGCTCTACCTCACTTTCATTGATTTCAATCTGGGGTTTACATACAGCAACAACAGTTTTTTAAGATCATTTGCCAATTCAAAAAAAACAGGATGAGGTGGCCGAGTGGTTAAGGCGATGGACTGCTAATCCATTATGCTCTGCATGCATGGGTTCGAATCCCATCCTCATCGTGTAACAATTTAAATTCTGTGCTTTATTTTGGCACTGGAAGATTTTGACTTTCACAAACACTGGTAAAATTGCTGACTGCCACAGCGAGAGCACAGGACTTGGTATCTGAGTGGTGAAGGCGATGAACTGCATGTGTGGATTATAACACCAACCTCTTCACAAAACATTTGTTATTTCCTCTCTTACATGGCCCCACATGAAATAGAATCCCTGCTCAAGCCTCGAGCGACTAATAAGATTCAGGTATTGAAGAATAGCTTCACCAAGGGCAACCTCAATGGTGGGATTTGAACCGACACCTCAACACACTTAATCAAGCACTTGAGACCACTCGGCCTGACAAAACATTTGTTAAATGTCTCGATGGGATCGACACATGGCCCTGCCATTGCTCTACCTCACTTTCATTGATTTCAATCTGGGGTTTACATACAGCAACAACAGTTTTTTAAGATCATTTGCCAATTCAAAAAAAACAGGATGAGGTGGCCGAGTGGTTAAGGCGATGGACTGCTAATCCATTATGCTCTGCATGCATGGGTTCGAATCCCATCCTCATCGTGTAACAATTTAAATTCTGTGCTTTATTTTGGCACTGGAAGATTTTGACTTTCACAAACACTGGTAAAATTGCTGACTGCCACAGCGAGAGCACAGGACTTGGTATCTGAGTGGTGAAGGCGATGAACTGCATGTGTGGATTATAACACCAACCTCTTCACAAAACATTTGTTATTTCCTCTCTTACATGGCCCCACATGAAAATAGAATCCCTGCTCAAGCCTCGAGCGACTAATAAGATTCAGGTATTGAAGAATAGCTTCACCAAGGGCAACCTCAATGGTGGGATTTGAACCGACACCTCAACACACTTAATCAAGCACTTGAGACCACTCGGCCTGACAAAACATTTGTTAAATGTCTCGATGGGATCGACACATGGCCCTGCCATTGCTCTACCTCACTTTCATTGATTTCAATCTGGGGTTTACATACAGCAACAACAGTTTTTTAAGATCATTTGCCACTTCAAAAATAACAGGATGAGGTGGCCGAGTGGTTAAGGCGATGGACTGCTAATCCATTATGCTCTGCATGCATGGGTTCGAATCCCATCCTCATCGTGTAATAATTTAAATTCTGTGCTTTATTTTGGCACTGGAAGATTTTGACTTTCACAAACACTGGTAAAATTGCTGACTGCCACAGCGAGAGCACAGGACTTGGTATCTGAGTGGTGAAGGCGATGAACTGCATGTGTGGATTATAACAACAACCAAGTCTCGATGTGATCGACACATGGCCCTGCCATTGCTCTACCTCACTTTCATTGATTTCAATCTGGGGTTTACATACAGCAACAACAGATTTTTAAGATCATTTGCCAATAAAAAAAATCAGGGTGAGGTGGCCGAGTGGTTAAGGCGATGGACTGCTAATCCATTATGCTCTGCATGCATGGGTTCGAATCCCATCCTCATCGTGTAACAATTAAAATTCTGTGCTTTATTTTGGCACTGGAAGATTTTGACTTTCACAAACACTGGTAAAATTGCTGACTGCCACAGCGAGAGCACAGGACTTGGTATCTGAGTGGTGAAGGCGATGAACTGCATGTGTGGATTATAACACCAACCTCTTCACAAAACATTTGTTATTTCCTCTCTTACATGGCCCCACATGAAAATAGAATCCCTGCTCAAGCCTCGAGCGACTAATAAGATTCAGGTATTGAAGAATAGCTTCACCAAGGGCAACCTCAATGGTGGGATTTGAACCGACACCTCAACACACTTAATCAAGCACTTGAGACCACTCGGCCTGACAAAACATTTGTTAAATGTCTCGATGGGATCGACACATGGCCCTGCCATTGCTCTACCTCACTTTCATTGATTTCAATCTGGGGTTTACATACAGCAACAACAGATTTTTAAGATCATTTGCCAATTCAAAAAAATAGGGTGAGGTGGCCGAGTGGTTAAGGCGATGGACTGCTAATCCATTATCTATGCATGCATGGGTCGAATTCCATTCACGTTGTAACACTTAAAATTCGTGCTTTTTTCTGGCACTGAGTAGATTTGACTTCCAAACACTGACGTAAAATTGCTGACTGCCACGGAGATGAGCACAGGAACTTGGTATTGGTGGTGAAAGGCGATGAACTGATGTGTGGATTATAACACCAACCTTCACAAAAACATTTGTTATTCCTCTCTTACATGGCCCCAAATGAAAATAGGAATCCTCTGCTCAAGCCTCTAGCGGACTAATAAGATTCCAGGTATTGAAGAAATAGCTTCAACCACGGCAACCTCAATGGGGGGATTTGAACCAACACCTCAAACACACTTATCAAGCACTTGAGACCACTCGGCCTGAAAAAAATTTGTTAAATGTCCTCGGATGGGATCGGACAACATGGGCCCTGACCCCATTGCTCTACCTCACTTTCATTGATTTCAATCTGGGGGTTTACATACAGCAACAACAGTTTTTAAGATCATTTGCCACTTCAAAAATAACAGGATGAGGTGGCCGAGTGGTTAAGGCGATGGACTGCTAATCCATTATGCTCTGCATGCATGTGGTTCGAAATCCCATCCTCATCGGGGTAATAATTTAAATTCTGTGCTTTATTTTGGCACTTGAAGATTTTGACTTCACAAACACTGGTAAAATTGCTGACTGCAACAGCGAGAGCACAGGACTTGGTATCGAGTGGTGAAGGCGATGAACTGCATGTGTGTAATTATAACAACAACCAAGTCTCGATGTGATCGACACATGGCCCTGCCATTGCTCTACCTCACTTTCATTGATTTCAATCTGGGGTTTACATACAGCAACAACAGATTTTTAAGATCATTTGCCAATTCAAAAAAATCAGGGTGAGGTGGCCGATAGTGTTTAAGGCGATGGACTGCTAATCCCATTATGCTCTGCATGCATGGTTCGAATCCCATCCTCATCGTGTAACAATTAAAATTCTGTGCTTTATTTTGGCACTGGAAGATTTTGACTTTCACAACACTGGTAAAATTGCTGACTGCACCGCGAGAGCACAGGACTTTGGTATCTGAGTGTGAAGGCGATGAACTGCAATGTGTGGATTATAACACCAACCTCTTCACAAAACATTTGTTATTTCCTCTCTTACATGGCCCCACATGAAAATAGAATCCCTGCTCAAGCCTCGAGCGACTAATAAGATTCAGGTATTGAAGAATAGCTTCACCAAGGGCACCCTCAATGGTGGATTTGAACCCGACACCTCAACACACTTAATCAACACTGAGACCACTTCGGCCCATGACAAAACATTTCTTTAAATGTCTCGATGGATCGACACATGCCCCTGCATTGCTCTTCTCAACTTTCATTGATTTCCATCTGGAGGGTTACATACAGCAAACAACACGTATTTTAAGAGCATTTGCCAATAAAAAAAATAACAGGATGAGGTGGCCGAGTGGTTAAGGCGATGGACTGCTAATCCATTATGCTCTGCATGCATGGGTTCGAATCCCATCCTCATCGTGTAATAATTTAAATTCTGTGCTTTATTTTGGCACTGGAAGATTTTGACTTTCACAAACACTGGTAAAATTGCTGACTGCCACAGCGAGAGCACAGGACTTGGTATCTGAGTGGTGAAGGCGATGAACTGCATGTGTGGATTATAACAACAACCAAGTCTCGATGTGATCGACACATGGCCCTGCCATTGCTCTACCTCACTTTCATTGATTTCAATCTGGGGTTTACATACAGCAACAACAGATTTTTAAGATCATTTGCCAATTCAAAAAAATCAGGGTGAGGTGGCCGAGTGGTTAAGGCGATGGACTGCTAATCCATTATGCTCTGCATGCATGGGTTCGAATCCCATCCTCATCGTGTAACAATTAAAATTCTGTGCTTTATTTTGGCACTGGAAGATTTTGACTTTCACAAACACTGGTAAAATTGCTGACTGCCACAGCGAGAGCACAGGACTTGGTATCTGAGTGGTGAAGGCGATGAACTGCATGTGTGGATTATAACAACAACCAAGTCTCGATGTGATCGACACATGGCCCTGCCATTGCTCTACCTCACTTTCATTGATTTCAATCTGGGTTTTACATACAGCAACAACAGATTTTTAAGATCATTTGCCAATTCAAAAAAAATCAGGGTGAGGTGGCCGAGTTTTAAGGCGATGGACTGCTAATCCATTATGCTCTGCATGCATGGGTTCGAATCCCATCCTCATCGTGTAACAATTAAAATTCTGTGCTTTATTTTGGCACTGGAAGATTTTGACTTTCACAAACACTGGTAAAATTGCTGACTGCCACAGCGAGAGCACAGGACTTGGTATCTGAGTGGTGAAGGCGATGAACTGCATGTGTGGATTATAACACCAACCTCTTCACAAAACATTTGTTATTTCCTCTCTTACATGGCCCCACATGAAAATAGAATCCCTGCTCAAGCCTCGAGCGACTAATAAGATTCAGGTATTGAAGAATAGCTTCACCAAGGCAACCTCAATGTGGGATTTGAACCGACAGCCTCAACACACTTAATCAAGCACTTGAGACCACTCGGCCTGACAAAACATTTGTTAAATGTCTCGATGGGATCGACAGCAGGGCCCTGTGCCATTGCTCTACCTCACTTCATTGATTCAATCTGGGGTTTACATACAGCAACAACAGATTTTTAAGATCATTTGCCAATAACAAAATAACAGGATGAGGTGGCCGAGTGGTTAAGGCGATGGACTGGCTAATGCCAGTTATGCTCTGCATGCATGGGTTTGAATCTCCATCCTCATCGTGTAATAATTTAAATTCTGTGCTTTAGTTTGGCAGCTGGAAGATTTTGACTTCACAAACACTGGTAGAATTGCTGACTGCCACAGCGAGAGCACAGGACGTGTATCTGAGTGGTGAAGGGCGAGTGAACTAGGCATGTGTGGGATTATAACAACAACCAAGTCTCGATGTGATGCGGACACATGGCCCTGCCATTGCTCTACCTCACTTTCATTGATTTCAATCTGGGTTTTACATACAGCAACAACAGATTTTTAAGATCATTTGCCAATTCAAAAAAAATCAGGGTGAGGTGGCCGAGTGTTTAAGGCGATGGACTGCTAATCCATTATGCTCTGCATGCATGGGTTCGAATCCCATCCTCATCGTGTAACAATTAAAATTCTGTGCTTTATTTTGGCACTGGAAGATTTTGACTTTCACAAACACTGGTAAAATTGCTGACTGCCACAGCGAGAGCACAGGACTTGGTATCTGAGTGGTGAAGGCGATGAACTGCATGTGTGGATTATAACAACAACCAAGTCTCGATGTGATCGACACATGGCCCTGCCATTGCTCTACCTCACTTTCATTGATTTCAATCTGGGGTTTACATACAGCAACAACAGATTTTTAAGATCATTTGCCAATTCAAAAAAAACAGGGTGAGGTGGCCGAGTGTTTAAGGCGATGGACTGCTAATCCATTATGCTCTGCATGCATGGGTTCGAATCCCATCCTCATCGTGTAACAATTAAAATTCTGTGCTTTATTTTGGCACTGGAAGATTTTGACTTTCACAAACACTGGTAAAATTGCTGACTGCCACAGCGAGAGCACAGGACTTGGTATCTGAGTGGTGAAGGCGATGAACTGCATGTGTGGATTATAACACCAACCTCTTCACAAAACATTTGTTATTTCCTCTCTTACATGGCCCCACATGAAAATAGAATCCCTGCTCAAGCCTCGAGCGACTAATAAGATTCAGGTATTGAAGAATAGCTTCACCAAGGGCAACCTCAATGGTGGGATTTGAACCGACACCTCAACACACTTAATCAAGCACTTGAGACCACTCGGCCTGACAAAACATTTGTTAAATGTCTCGATGGGATCGACACATGGCCCTGCCATTGCTCTACCTCACTTTCATTGATTTCAATCTGGGGTTTACATACAGCAACAACAGATTTTTAAGATCATTTGCCAATTACAAAAAAATCAGGGTGAGGTGGCCGAGTGGTTAAGGCGATGGACTGCTAATCCATTATGCTCTGCATGCATGGGTTCGAATCCCACTCCTCCTAGTCTGTACAATTTAAACATTCCTGTGCTTTATTTTGGCACTGGAGATTTTGACTTTCACAAACACTGGTAAAATTGCTGACTGCCACAGCGAGGAGCACAGGACTTGGTATCTGAGTGGTGAAGGCGATGAACTGCATGTGTGGATTATAACACCAACCCTCTTCACAAAACATTTGTTATTTCCTCTCTTACATGGCCCCACATGAAATAGAATCCCTGCTCAAGCCTCGAGCGACTAATAAGATTCAGGTATGAAGAATAGCTTCACCAAGGGCAACCTCAATGGTGGGATTTGAACCGACACCTCAAACACACTTAATCAAGCACTTGAGACCACTCGGCCTGACAAAACATTTGTTAAATGTCTCGATGGGATTCGGACACATGGCCCTGCCATTGCTCTACCTCACTTTCATTGATTTTCAATCTGGGGTTTACATACAAGCAAAAAAACAGATTTTTAAGATCATTTGCCACTTCAAAAAATCAGGGATGAGGTGGCCGAGTGTTTAAGGCGATGGACTGCTAATCCATTATGCTCTGCAATGCATGGGTTCGAATCCCATCCTCATCGTGTAATAATTAAAATTCTGTGCTTTATTTGGCACTTGGTAAGATTTTGACTTTCACAACACTGGTAAAATTGCTGACTGCCACAGCGAGAAGCACAGGACTTGGTATCTGAGTGGTGGAAGTGCGATGAACTGCATGTGTGGATTATAACACACCAACCTCTTCACAAAACATTTGTATTTCCTCTCTTACCATGGCCCCACTGAAAATAGAATCCCTGCTCAAGCCTCGAGCGAACTAATAAGATTCAGGTATTGAAGAATAGCTTCACCAAGGGCAACCTCAATGGTGGGATTTGAACCGACACCTCAACACACTTAATCAAGCACTTGAGACCACTCGGCCTGACAAAACATTTGTTAAATGTCTCGATGGGATCGACACATGGCCCTGCCATTTGCTCTACCTCACTTTCATTGATTTCAATCTGGGGTTTACCATACAGCAACAACAGATTTTAAGATCATTTGCCAATTCAAAAAAAATCAGGGTGAGGTGGCCGAGATGTGTTTAAGGCGATGGGACCTGCTAATCCATTATGCTCTGCATGCATGGGTTCGAATCCCATCCTCATCGTGTAACAATTAAAATTCTGTGCTTTATTTGGCACTGGAAGATTTGACTTTCACAAACCTGGTAAAATTTGCTGACTGCCACAGCGAGAGCACAGGACTTGGTATCTGTAGTGGTGAAGGCGATGTGAACTGCATGTGTGGATTATAACACCAACCTCTTCACAAAACATTTGTTATTTCCTCTCTTACATGGCCCCACATGAAAATAGAATCCCTGCTCAAGCCTCGAGCAACTAATAAGATTCAGGTATTGAAGAATAGCTTCACCAAGGGCAACCTCAATGGTGGGATTTGAACCGACACCTCAACACACTTAATCAAGCACTTGAGACCACTCGGCCTGACAAAACATTTGTTAAATGTCTCGATGGGATCGACACATGGCCCTGCCATTGCTCTACCTCACTTTCATTGATTTCAATCTGGGGTTTACATACAGCAACAACAGATTTTTAAGATCATTTGCCAATTCAAAAAAATCTGGGTGAGGTGGCCGAGTGGTTAAGGCGATGGACTGCTAATCCATTATGCTCTGCATGCATGGGTTCGAATCCCATCCTCATCGTGTAACAATTAAAATTCTGTGCTTTTTTTTGGCACTGGTAGATTTTGACTTTCACAAACACTGGGTAAAATTGCTGACTGCCACAGCGAGAGCACAGGACTTGGTATCTGAGTGGTGAAGGCGATGAAACTGCATGTGTGGATTATAACACCAACCTCTTCCACAAACATTTGTTATTTCCTCTCTTACATGGCCCCCACATGAAAATAGAATCCCTGCTCAAGCCTCGAGCGGACTAATAGATTCAGGTATTGAAGAATAGCTTCACCAAGGGCAACCTCAATGGTGGGATTTGAACCAACACCTCAACACACTTAATCAAGCACTTGAGACCACTCGGCCTGACAAAACATTTTGTTAAATGTCTCGATGGATCGACACATGGCCCTGCCATTGCTCTACCTCACTTTCATTGATTTCAATCTGGGGTTTACATACAGCAACAACAGTTTTTTAAGATCATTTGCCACTTCAAAAATAACAGGATGAGGTGGCCGAGAGTGGTTAAGGCGATGGACTGCTAATCCATTCTGCTCTGCATGCATGGGTTCGAATCCCATCCTCATCGTGTAATAATTTAAAATTCTGTGCTTTATTTTGGCACTGGAAGATTTTGACTTTCACAAACACTGGTAAAATTGCTGACTGCACAGCGAGAGCACCGGAACTGGTATCTGAGTGGTGAAGGCGAATGAACTGCATGTGTGTATTATAACAACAACCAAGTCTCGATGTGATCGACACATGGCCCTGCCATTGCTCTACCTCACTTTCATTGATTTCAATCTGGGGTTTACATACAGCAACAACAGATTTTAAGATCATTTGCCAATAAAAAAAAATCAGTGTGAGGTGGCCGAGTGGTTAAGGCGATGGACTGCTAATCCATTATGCTCTGCATGCATGGGTTCGAATCCCATCCTCATCGTGTAACAATTTAAATTCTGTGCTTTATTTTGGCACTGTAGATTTTGACTTTCACAAACCACTGGTAAAATTGCTGACTGCCACAGCGAGAGCACAGGACTTGGTATCTGAGTGGCGAAGGCGACTGAACTGCATTTGTGGATTATAACACAACCTCTTCACAAAACATTTGTTATTCTCTCTTACATGGCCCCCACATGAAAATAGAATCCCTGCTCAAGCCTCGAGCGACTAATAAGATTCAGGTATTGAAGAATAGCTTCACCAAGGGGCAACTCAATGGGGGGATTTGAACCGACACCTCAACACACTTAATCAAGCACTTGAGACCACTCGCCCTGACAAAACATTTGTTAAATGTCTCGATGGGATCGACACATGGCCCTGCATTGCTCTACCTCACTTTCATTGATTTCAATCTGGGGTTTACATACAGCAACAACAGTTTTTTAAGATCATTTGCCAGTTCAAAATAACAGGATGAGGTGGCCGAGTGGTTAAGGCGATGGACTGCTAATCCATTATGCTCTGCATGCATGGGTCGAATCCCATCCTCATCGTGTAATAATTTAAATTCTGTGCTTTATTTTGGCACTGGAAGATTTGACTTTCACAAACACTGGTAAAATGCTGACTGCCACAGCGAGAGCACAGGACTTGGTATCTGAGTGGTGAAGGCGATGAACTGCATGTGTGGATTATAACAACAACCAAGTCTCGATGTGATCGACACATGGCCCTGCCATTGCTCTACCTCACTTTCATTGATTTCAATCTGGGTTTTACATACAGCAACAACAGATTTTTAAGATCATTTGCCAATTCAAAAAAAATCAGGGTGAGGTGGCCGAGTGTTTAAGGCGATGGACTGCCTAATCCATTATGCTCTGCATGCATGGGTTCGAATCCCATCCTCATCGTGTTGTAACAATAAAAATTCTGTGCTTTATTTTGGCACTGGAAGATTTTGACTTTCACAAACACTGGTAAAATTGCTGACTGCCACAGCGAGAGCACAGGACTTGGTATCTGAGTGGTGAAGGCGATGAACTGCATGTGTGGATTATAACAACAACCAAGTCTCGATGTGATCGACACATGGCCCTGCCATTGCTCTACCTCACTTTCATTGATTTCAATCTGGGTTTTACATACAGCAACAACAGATTTTTAAGATCATTTGCCAATTCAATAAAAATCAGGGTGAGGTGGCCGAGTGGTTAAGGCGATGGACTGCTAATCCATTATGCTCTGCATGCATGTGTTCGAATCCCATCTCTCATCGTGTAACAATTTAAATTCTGTGCTTTATTTTGGCACTGGTAGATTTTGACTTTCACAAACACTGGTAAAATTGCTGACTGCCACAGCGAGAGCACAGGACTTGGTATCTGAGTGGTGAAGGCGATGAACTGCATGTGTGGATTATACACCAACCTCTTCACCAAAACATTTGTTATTTCCTCTCTTACATGGCCCCACATGAAAATAGAATCCCTGCTCAAGCCTCGAGCGACTAATAAGATTCAGGTATTGAAGAATAGCTTCACCAAGGGCAACCTCAATGGTGGGATTTGAACCGACACCTCATACACACTTAATCAAGCACTTGAGACCCACTCGGCCTGACAAAACATTTGTTAAATGTCTCGATGGGATCGACACATGGCCCTGCCATTGCTCTACCTCACTTTCATTGATTTCAATCTGGGGTTTACATACAGCAACAACAGATTTTTAAGATCATTTGCCAATAAAAAAAATCAGGGTGAGGTGGCCGAGTGGTTAAGGCGATGGACTGCTAATCCATTATGCTCTGCATGCATGGGTTCGAATCCCATCCTCATCGTGTAATAATTTAAATTCTGTGCTTTATTTTGGCACTGGAAGATTTTGACTTTCACAAACACTGGTAAAATTGCTGACTGCCACAGCGAGAGCACAGGACTTGGTATCTGAGTGGTGAAGGCGATGAACTGCATGTGTGGATTATAACAACAACCAAGTCTCGATGTGATCGACACATGGCCCTGCCATTGCTCTACCTCACTTTCATTGATTTCAATCTGGGGTTTACATACAGCAACAACAGATTTTTAAGATCATTTGCCAATTCAAAAAAAATCAGGGTGAGGTGGCCGAGTGGTTAAGGCGATGGACTGCTAATCCATTATGCTCTGCATGCATGGGTTCGAATCCCATCCTCATCGTGTAACAATTAAAATTCTGTGCTTTATTTTGGCACTGGAAGATTTTGACTTTCACAAACACTGGTAAAATTGCTGACTGCCACAGCGAGAGCACAGGACTTGGTATCTGAGTGGTGAAGGCGATGAACTGCATGTGTGGATTATAACACCAACCTCTTCACAAAACATTTGTTATTTCCTCTCTTACATGGCCCCACATGAAAATAGAATCCCTGCTCAAGCCTCGAGCGACTAATACGATTCAGGTATTGAAGAATAGCTTCACCAAGGGCAACCTCAATGGGGGATTTGAACCGACACCTCAAACACTTTAATCAAGCACTTGAGACCACTCGGCCCTGACAAAACATTTGTTAAATGTCTCGATGGATCGACACATGGCCCTGCCATTGCTCTACCTCACTTTCATTGATTTCAATCTGGGGTTTACATACAGCAACAACAGATTTTTAAGATCCATTTGCCAATAAAAAAAATTCAGGGTGCGGGTGGCCGAGTGTGGTTAAGGCGATGGACTGCTAATCCATTATGCTCTGCATGCATGGGTTCTGAATCCCATCCTCATGTGTAACAATTTAATTCTGTGCTTATTTTGGCACTGGTAGATTTTGACTTTCACAAACACTGGTAAATTGCTGACTGCCACAGCGAGAGCACAGGACTTGGTATCTGAGTGGTGAAGGCGATGAACTGCATGTGTGGATTATAACACCAACCTCTTCACAAAACATTGTTATTTCCTCTCTTACATGCCCACATGAAAATAGAATCCCTGCTCAAGCCTCGAGCGACTAATAAGATTCAGGTATTGAAGAATAGCTTCACCAAGGGCAACCTCAATGGTGGGATTTGAACCGACACCTCAACACACTTAATCAAGCACTTGAGACCACTCGGCCCCTGACAAAACATTTGTTAAATGTCTCGATGGGATCGACACATGGCCCTGCCATTGCTCTACCTCCCTTTCATTGATTTCAATCTGGGGTTTACATACAGCAACAACAGTTTTTTAAGATCATTTGCCACTTCAAAAATAACAGGATGAGGTGGCCGAGTGGTTTAAGGCGGATGGACTGCTAATCCATTATGCTCTGCATGCATGCTTTCGAATCCCATCCTCATGGTGTAATAATTTAAATCCTGTGCTTTATTTTGGCACTGGTAGATTTGACTTTCACAAACACTGGTAAAATTGCTGACTGCCACAGCGAGAGCACAGGACTTGGTATCTGAGTGGTGAAGGCGATGAACTGCATGTGTGGATTATAACACCAACCTCTTCACAAAACATTTGTTATTTCCTCTCTTACATGGCCCCACATGAAAATAGAATCCCTGCTCAAGCCTCGAGCGACTAATAAGATTCAGGTATTGAAGAATAGCTTCACCAGGGCAACCTCAATGGTGGGATTTGAACCGACACCTCAACACACTTAATCAAGCACTTGAGACCACTCGGCCTGACAAAACATTGTTAAATGTCTCGATGGGATCGACACATGGCCCTGCCATTGCTCTACCTCACTTTCATTGATTTCAATCTGGGGTTTACATACAGCAACAACAGATTTTTAAGATCATTTGCCAATAAAATAAAAATCAGGGTGAGGTGGCCGAGTGGTTTAAGGCGATGGACTGCTAATCCATTATGCTCTGCATGCATGGGTTCGAATCCATCCTCATCGTGTAATAATTTAAATTCTGTGCTTTATTTTGGCACTGGAAGATTTTGACTTTCACAAACACTGGTAAAATTGCTGACTGCCACAGCGAGAGGCACAGGACTTGGTATCTGAGTGGTGAAGGCGATGAACTGCATGTGTGGATTATGACAACAACCAAGTCTCGATGTGATCGACACATGGCCCTGCCATTGCTTCTACCCTCACTTTCATTGATTTCAATCTGGGTTTTACATACAGCAACAACAGATTTTTAAGATCATTTGCCAATTCAAAAAAATCAGGGTGAGGTGGCCGAGTGTTTAAGGCGATGGACTGCTAATCCATTATGCTCTGCATGCATGGGTTCGAATCCCATCCTCATCGTGTAACAATTAAATCTGTGCTTTATTTGGCAACTGGAAGATTTTGACTTTCACAAACACTGGTAAAATTGCTGACTGCCACAGCGAGAGCACAGGACTTGGTATCTGAGTGGTGAAGGCGATGAACTGCATGTGTGGGATTATAACACCAACCTCTTCACAAACATTTGTTATTTCCTCTCTTACATGGCCCCACATGAAAATAGAATCCCTGCTCAAGCCTCGAGCGACTAATAAGATTCAGGTATGAAGAATAGCTTCACCAAGGGCAACCTCAATGGTGGGATTTGAACCGACACCTCAACACACTTAATCAAGCACTTGAGACCACTCGGCCTGACAAAACATTTGTTAAATGTCTCGATGGATCGACACATGGCCCTGCCATTGCTCTACCTCACTTTCATTGATTTCAATCTGGGGTTTACATACAGCAACAACAGATTTTTAAGATCATTGCCAATAAAAAAAAATCAGGGTGAGGTGGCGAGTGGTTAAGGCGATGGACTGCTAATCCATTATGCTCTGCATGCATGGGTTCGAATCCCATCCTCATCGTGTAACAATTTAAATTCTGTGCTTTATTTTGGCACTGGTAGATTTTGACTTTCACAAACACTGGTAAAATTGCTGACTGCCACAGCGAGAGCACAGGACTTGGTATCTGAGTGGTGAAGGCGATGAACTGCATGTGTGGATTATAACACCAACCTCTTCACAAAACATTTGTTATTTCCTCTCTTACATGGCCCCACATGAAATAGAATCCCTGCTCAAGCCTCGAGCGACTAATAAGATTCAGGTATTGAAGAATAGCTTCACCAAGGCAACCTCAATGGTGGGATTTGAACCGACACCTCAACACACTTAATCAAGCACTTGAGACCACTCGGCCTGACAAAACATTTGTTAAATGTCTCGATGGGATCGACACATGGCCCTGCCATTGCTCTACCTCCCTTTCATTGATTTCAATCTGGGGTTTACATACAGCAACAACAGTTTTTTAAGATCATTTGCCACTTCAAAAATAACAGGATGAGGTGGCCGAGTGGTTTAAGGCGATGGACTGCTAATCCATTATGCTCTGCATGCATGCTTTCGAATCCCATCCTCATTGTGTAATAATTTAAATCCTGTGCTTTATTTTGGCACTGGTAGATTTTGACTTCACAAACACTGGTAAAATTGCTGACCTGCCACAGCGAGAGCACAGGACTTGGTATCTGAGTGGTGAAGGCGATGAACTGCATGTGTGGATTATAACACCAACCTCTTCACAAAACATTTGGTTATTTCCTCTCTTACTGCCCCACATGAAAATCGAATCCCTGCTCAAGCCTCGAGCGACTAATAAGATTCAGGTATTGAAGAATAGCTTCACCAAGGGCAACCTCAATGGTGGGATTTGAAACCGACACCCTCAACACACTTAATCAAGCACTTGAGACCACTCGGCCTCACAAACATTTGTTAATGTCTCGATGGGATCGACACATGGCCCTGCCATTGACTCTACCTCACTTTCATTGATTTCAATCTGGGGTTTACATACAGCAACAACAGATTTTTAAGATCATTTGCCAATTTAAAATAAAATCAGGGTGAGGTGGCCGAGTGGTTAAGGCGATGGACTGCATAATCCATTATGCTCTGCATGCATGGGTTCGAATCCCATCCTCATCGTGTAATAATTTAAATTCTGTGCTTTATTTTGGCACTGGAAGATTTTGACTTTCACAACACTGGTAAAATTGCTGAACTGCCACAGCGAGAGCACAGGAACTTGGTATCTGAGTGGTGAAGGCGATGAACTGCATGTGTGGATTATAACAACAACCAAGTCTCGATGTGATCGACACATGGCCCTGCCATTGCTCTACCTCACTTTCATTGATTTCAATCTGGGTTTTACATACAGCAACAACAGATTTTAAGATCATTTGCAATTCAAAAAAAAATCAGGGTGAGGTGGCCGAGTGTTTAAGGCGATGGACTGCTAATCCATTATGCTCTGCATGCATGGGTTCGAATCCCATCTCATCTGTGTAACAATTAAATTCTGTGCTTTATTTTGGCACTGGAAGATTTTGACTTTCACAAACACTGGTAAAATGCTGACTGCCACAGCGAGAGCACAGGACTTGGTATCTGAGTGGTGAAGGCGATGAACTGCATGTGTGGATTATAACACCAACCTCTTCACAAAACATTTGTTATTTCCTCTCTTACATGGCCCCCACATGAAAATAGAATCCCTGCTCAAGCCTCGAGCGACTAATAAGATTCAGGTATTGAAGAATAGCTTCACCAAGGGCAACCTCAATGGTGGGATTTGAACCGACACCTCAACACACTTAATCAAAGCACTTGAGACCACTCGGCCTGACAAAACATTTGTTAAATGTCTCGATGGGATCGACACATGGCCCCTGCCATTGCTCTACCCTCACTTTCATTGATTTCAATCTGGGTTTACATACAGCAAACAACAGATTTTTAAGATCATTTGCCAATAAAAAAATAAATCAGGGTGAGGTGGCCGAGTGGTTAAGGCGATGGACTGCTAATCCATTATGCTCTGCATGCATGGGTTCGAATCCCATCCTCATCGTGGTGAACAATTTAAATTCTGTGCTTTATTTTGGCACTGTGAGATTTTGACTTTCACAAACACTGGTAAAATTTGCTGACTGCCACAGCGAGAGCACAGGACTTGTATCTGAGTGGTGAAGGCGATGAACTGCATGTGTGGATTATAACACCAACCTCTTCACAAAACATTTGTTATTTCCTCTCTTACATGGCCCCACATGAAAATAGAATCCCTGCTCAAGCCTCGAGCGACTAATAAGATTCAGGTATTGAAGAATACTGCTTCACCAAGGGCAACTCAATGGTGGGATTTGAACCGACACCTCAACACACTTAATCAAGCCACTTGAGACCACTCGGCCTGACAAAAACATTGTTAAATGTCTCGATGGATCGACACATGGCCCTGCCATTGCTCTACCTCCACTTTCATTGATTTCAATCTGGGTTTACATACAGCAACAACAGTTTTTTAAGATCATTTGCCACTTTCAAAAATAACAGGATGAGGTGGCCGAGTGGTTAAGGCGATGGACTGCTAATCCATTATGCTCTGCATGCATGCTTTCGAATCCCATCCTCATCGTGTAATAATTTAAATCTGTGCTTTATTTTGGCACTGGTAAGATTTTGACTTTCACAAACACTGGTAAAATTGCTGACTGCCACAGCGAGAGCACAGGACTTGGTATCTGAGTGGTGAAGGCGATGAACTGCAGTGTGATTATAACACCAACCTCTTCACACAAACATTTGTTATTTCCTCTCTCTACATGGCCCCACATGAAAATAGAATCCCTGCTCAAGCCTCGAGCGACTAATAAGAGTCAGGTATTGAAGAATAGCTTCACCAAGGGCAACCTCAATGGTGGGATTTGAACCGACACCTCAACACACTTAATCAAGCACTTGAGACCACTCGGCCTGACAAAACATTTGTTAAATGTCCTCGATGGGATCGACACATGGCCCTGCCATTGCCTCTACCTCACTTTCATTGATTTCAATCTGGGGTTTACATACAGCAACAACAGATTTTTAAGATCATTTGCCAATTTTAAAAAAATCAGGGTGAGGTGGCCGAGTGGTTAAGGTGATGGACTGCTAATCCATTATGCTCTGCATGCATGGGTTCGAATCCCCATCCTCATCGTGTAACAATTTAAATTCTGTGCTTATTTTGGCACTGGTAGATTTTGACTTTCACAAACACTGGTAAAATTGCTGACTGCCACAGCGAGAGCACAGGACTTGGTATGCTGATGTGGTGAAGGCGATGAACTGGCATGTGTGGATTATACACCAACCTCTTCACAAACATTTGTTATTTCCTCTCTTACATGGCCCCACATGAAAATAGGAATCCCTGCTCAAGCCTCGAGCGACTAATAAGATTCAGGTATTGAAGAATAGCTTCACCAAGGGCAACCTCAATGGTGGGATTTGAACCGACACCTCAACACACTTAATCAAGCACTTGAGACCACTCGGCCTGACACAAACATTTTGTTAATGTCTCGTATGGGATCGACCCCACCCACATGGCCCTGCCATGCTCTACCTCACTTTCATTGATTCAATCTGGGGGTTTACATACTAAGCAACAACAGTTTTTTAAGCATCACTTTGCCACTTCAAAACTCAACAGGATGAGGTGGCACGAGTGGGTTAAGGCGATGGACTGCTAATCCATTATGCTCTGCATGCATGGGTCGAATCCCATCCTCCTCGTTGTAATAATTTAAATTCGTGCTTTTCTTTTGGCACTGGAAGATTTTTGACCTTTCACAAACACTGGTAAAATCTGCTGCTGCCACAAGCGAGAGCACAGGACTTGGTATCTGAGTGGTGAAGGCGATGAACTGCATGTGTGGATTTAACAGCAACCAAGTCTCGATGGGATCGACACATGGCCCTGCCATTGCTCTACCTCACTTTCATTGATTTCAATCTGGGTTTACATACAGCAAACAACAGATTTTAAGATCATTGCCAATTCAAAAAAAATCAGGGTGAGGTGGCCGAAGTGTTTAAGGCGATGGACTGCTAATCCATTATGCTCTGCATGCATGGGTTCGAATCCCATCCTCATTGTGTAACAATTTAAATTCTGTGCTTTATTTTGGACTGGAAGATTTTGACTTTCAACAAACACTGGTAAAATTGCTGACTGCCCACCGCGAGAGCACAGGACTTGGTATCTGAGTGGTGAAGGCGATGAACTGCATTTGTGGATTATAACACCAACCCTCTTCACAAAAACATTGTTATTTCCTCCTCTACATGGCCCCCACATGAAAATAGAATCCCTGCTCAAGCCTCGAGCGACTAATATATGTTCAGGTATTGAAGAATAGCTTCACCAAGGGCAACCTCAATGGTGGGATTGAACCGACACCTCAACACACTTAATCAAGCACTTGAGACCACTCGGCCTGACAAAACATTTGTTAAATGTCTCGATGGGATCGACACATGGCCCTGCCATTGCTCTACCTCACTTTCATTGATTTCAATCTGGGGTTTACATACAGCAACAACAGATTTTAAGATCATTTGCCAATTAAAAAATAATCAGGGAGTGAGGTGTCCGAGTGGTTAAGGCGATGGACTGCTAATCCATTATGCTCTGCATGCATGGGTTCGAATCCCATCCTCATCGTGTAACAATTTAAATTCTGTGCTTTATTTTGGCACTGGTAGATTTTGACTTTCACAAACACTGGTAAAATTGCTGACTGCCACAGCGAGAGCACAGGACTTGGTATCTGAGTGGTGAAGGCGATGAACTGCATGTGTGGATTATAACACCAACCTCTTCACAAAACATTTGTTATTTCCTCTCTTACATGGCCCCACATGAAAATAGAATCCCTGCTCAAGCCTCGAGCGACTAATAAGATTCAGGTATTGAAGAATAGCTTCACCAAGGGCAACCTCAATGGTGGGATTTGAACCGACACCTCAACACACTTAATCAAGCACTTGAGACCACTCGGCCTGACAAAACATTTGTTAAATGTCTCGATGGGATCGACACATGGCTCCTGCCATTGCTCTACCTCACTTTCATTGATTTCAATCTGGGGTTTACATACAGCAACAACAGTTTTTTAAGATCATTTGCCACTTAAAAATAACAGGATGAGGTGGCCGAGTGGTTAAGGCGATGGACTGCTAATCCATTATGCTCTGCATGCATGCTTTCGAATCCCATCCTCATTGTGTAATAATTTAAATTCTGTGCTTATTTTGGCACTGGTAGATTTTGACTTTCACAAACACTGGTAAAATTGCTGACTGCCACAGCGAGAGCACAGGACTTGGTATCTGAGTGGTGAAGGCGATGAACTGCATGTGTGGATTATAACACCAACCTCTTCACAAAACATTTGTTATTTCCTCTCTTACATGGCCCCACATGAAAATAGAATCCCTGCTCAAGCCTTCGAGCGACTAATAAGATTCAGGTATTGAAGAATAGCTTCACCAAGGGCAACCTCAATGGTGGGATTTGAACCGACACCTCAACACACTTAATCAAGCACTTGAGGACCACTCGGCCTGACAAAACATTTGTTAAATGTCTCGATGGGATCGACACATGGCCCCTGCCATTGCTCTACCTCACTTTCATTGATTTCAATCTGGGGTTTACATACAGCAACAACAGTTTTTTAAGATCATTTGCCACTTCAAAATAACAGGATGAGGTGGCCGAGTGGTTAAGGCGATGGACTGCTAATCCATTATGCTCTGCATGCATGGGTTCGAATCCCATCCTCATCGTGTAATAATTTAAATTCTGTGCTTATTTTGGCACTGGAAGATTTTGACTTTCCACAAACACTGGTAAAATTGCTGACTGCCACAGCGAGAGCACAGGACTTGGTATCTGAGTGGTGAAGGCGATGAACTGCATGTGTGGATTATAACAGCAACCAAGTCTCGATGTGATCGACACATGGCCCTGCCATTGCTCTACCTCACTTTCATTGATTTCAATCTGGGGGTTTACATACAGCAACAACAGATTTTTAAGATCATTTGCCAATTCAAAAAAAATCAGGGTGAGGTGGCCGAGTGTTTAAGGCGATGGACTGCTAATCCCTTATGCTCTGCATGCATGGGTTCGAATCCCATCCTCATCGTGTAACAATTAAAATTCTGTGCTTTATTTTGGCACTGGTAGATTTGACTTTCACAAACACTGGTAAAATTGCTGACTGCCACAGCGAGCGCCACAGGACTTGGTATCTGAGTGGTGAAGGCGATGCACTGCATGTGTGGATTATAACACCAACCTCTTCACAAACATTTGTTATTTCCTCTCTTACATGGCCCCACATGTAACAATAGAATCCCTGCTCAAGCCTCGAGCGACTAATAAGATTCGGTATTGAAGAATAGCTTCACCAAGGGCAACCTCAATGGTGGGATTTGAACCGACACCTCAACACACTTAATCAAGCACTTGAGACCACTCGGCCTGACAAAACATTTGTTAAATGTCTCGATGGGATCGACACATGGCCCTGCCATTGCTCTACCTCCCTTTCATTGATTTCAATCTGGGGTTTACATACAGCAACAACAGTTTTTAAGATCATTTGCCACTTCAAAAATAACAGGATGAGGTGGCCGAGTGGTTAGGCGATGGACTGCTAATCCATTATGCTCTGCATGCATGCTTTCGAATCCCATCCTCATTGTGTAATAATTTAAATTCTGTGCTTTATTTTGGCACTGGTAGATTTTGACTTTCACAAACACTGGTATAAATTGCTGACTGCCACAGCGAGAGCACAGGACTTGGTATCTGAGTGGTGAAGGCGATGACACTGCATGTGTGGATATAACACCAAACCTCTTCACAAAACATTTGTTATTTCCTCTCTTACATGGCCCCACATGAAAATAGAATCCTGCCTCAAGCCTCGAGGCGACTAATAAGATTCAGGTATTGAAGAATAGCTTCACCAAGGGCAACCTACAATGGTGGGGATTTGAACCGACACCATCAAACACTTAATCAAGCACTTGAGACCACTCGGCCTGACAAAACATTGTTAAATGTCTCGATGGGATCGACACATGGCCCTTGCCATTGCTCTACCTCACTTTCATTGATTTCAATACTGGTGTTTTACATACAGCAACACACAGATTATTTAAGATCATTTGCCAATTTTAAAAAATCAGGGTGAGGTGGCCGACGGTGGTTAAGGTGATGGACTGCTAATTCTCCATTTATGCTCTGCCATGCATGGGTTCGAATCCCTCCTCATTGTGTAACAATTTAAATTCTGTGCTTTATTTTGGACAACTGGTAAGGATTTTGACTTTCACAAAACACTGGTCAAATTGCTGACTGCCACAGCGAGAGCACAGGACTTGGTATTGAGTGGTGAAGGCGATGAACTGCATGTGTGGATTTATAACACCAACCTCTTCACAAAACATTTGTTATTTCCTCTCTTACATGCGCCCACATGAAAATAGAATCCCTGCTCAAGCCTCGAGCGGAACTAATAAGATTCAGGTATTGAAGAATAGCTTCACCAAGGGCAACCTCAATGGTGGGATATTGAACGACACCTCAACACACTAATCAAGCACTTGAGGACCACTCGGCCGACAAAACATGTTGTTTAAATGTCTCGATGGCTTGACACATGGCCCGCCATGCTCTACCTCACTTTCATTGATTCAATCTGGGGTTTACATACAGCAAAACAACAGTTTTTAAGATCATTTGCCACTTCAAAAATAACAGGATGAGGTGGCCGAGGGTAGGTGATGAACTTGCTAATCCATTATGCTCTGCATGCATGGGTTCGAATCCCATCCTCATCGTGTAATAATTTAAATTCTGTGCTTTATTTGGCACTGGAAGATTTGACTTTCACAAACACTGGTAAAATTGCTGACTGCCACAGCGAGAGCACAGGACTTGGTAGCTGAGTGGTGAAGGCGATGAACTGCATGTGTGGATTATAACACCAACCAAGTCTCGATGGGATCGACACATGGCCCTGCCATTGCTCTACCTCACTTTCATTGATTTCAATCTGGGGTTTACATACAGCAACAGCAGATTTTTAAGATCATTTGCCAATTCAAAAAAATCTGGGTGAGGTGCCGAGTGGTTAAGGCGATGGACTGCTTCATCCATTATGCTCTGTATGCATGGGTTCGAATCCCCTCCTCATCGTGTAACAATTAAAATTCTGTGCTTTTTTTGGCACTGGTAGATTTTGACTTTCACAAACACTGGTAAAATTGCTGACTGCCACAGCGAGAGCACAGGACTTGGTATTGAGTGGTGAAGGCGATGAACTGCATGTGTGGATTATAACACCAACCTCTTCACAAAACATTTGTTATTTCCTCTCTTACATGGCCCCCACATGAAAATAGAATCCCTGCTCAAGCCTCGAGCGACTAATAAGATTCAGGTATTGAAGAATAGCTTTCACCAAGGGCAACCTCAATGGTGGGATTTGAACCGACACCTCAACACACTTAATCAAGCACTGAGACCACTCGGCCTGACAAAACATTTGTTAATGTCTCGATGGATCGACACATGGCCCTGCTCATTGCTCTACTCACTTTCATTGATTTCAATCTGGGGTTTTACATACAGCAACAACAGATTTTTAAGTCATTTGCCAATTTAAAAAAATCAGGGTGAGTTGGCCGAGTGGTTAAGGTGATGGACTGCTAATCCATTATGCTCTGCATGCATGGGTTCGAATCCCATCCTCATCGTGTAACAATTTAAATTCTGTCCTTTATTTTGGCACTGGTAGATTTTGACTTTCACAAACACTCGTAAAATTGCTGACTGCCACAGCGAGAGCACAGGACTTGGTATCTGAGTGGTGAAGGCGATGAACTGCATGTGTGGATTATAACACCAACCTCTTCACAAAACATTTGTTATTTCCTCTCTTACATGGCCCCACATGAAAATAGAATCCCTGCTCAAGCCTCGAGCGACTAATAAGATTCAGGTATTGAAGAATAGCTTCACCAAGGGCAACCTCAATGGTGGGATTTGAACCGACACCTCAACACACTTAATCAAGCACTTGAGACCACTCGGCCTGACAAAACATTTGTTAAATGTCTCGATGGGATCGACCACATGGCCCTGCCATTGCTCTACCTCACTTTCATTGATTTCAATCTGGGGTTTTACATACAGCAACAACAGTTTTTTAAGATCATTTGCCACTTCAAAAATAACAGGAATGAGGTGGCCGAGGTGGTTAAGGCGATGGACTGCTAATCCATTATGCTCTGCATGCATGGGTTTTGAATCCCATCCTCATCGTGTTAATAATTTAAATTCTGTGCTTTATTTTTGGCACTGGAAGATTTTGACTTTCACAAACACTGGTAAAATTGCTGACTGCCACAGCGAGAGCACAGGACTTGGTATCTGAGTGGTGAAGGCGATGAACTGCATGTGTGGATTATAACACCACACCAAGTCTCGATGGGATCGGACCACATGGCCCTGGCCATTGCTCTACCTCCACTTTCATTGATTTTCAATCTGGGGTTTACATACAGCAACAACAGATTTTTTAAGATCATTGCCAATTCAAAAAAAGTCTGGGTGAGGTGGCCGAGTGGTTTAAGGCGATGGACTGACTAATCCATTATGCTCTGCATGCATGGGTTCGAATCCCATCCTCATCGTTTGTAACAATTTAAATTCTGTGCTTTTTTTGGCACTGGTAGATTTTTGACTTTCACAAACCACTGGTAAAATTGCTGACTGCCACAGCGAGAGCACAGGACCTGGATATCTGAGTGGTGAAGGCTGATGAACTGCATGTGTGGATTATAACACGCCAACCTCTTCACAAAACATTTGTTATTTCCTCTCTTACATGGCCCCACATGAAATAGAATCCCTGCTCAAGCCTCGAGGCGACTAATAAGATTTCAGGTATTGAAGAATAGCTTCACCAAGGGCAACCTCAATGGTGGGATTTGAACCGACACCCTCAACACACTTAATCAAGCACTTGAGACCACTCGGCCTGACAAAACATTTGTTAAAGTCTCGATGGGATCGACACATGGCCCTGCCATTGCTCTACCTCACTTTCATTGATTTCAATCTGGGGTTACATACAGCAACAACAGATTTTTAAGATCATTTGCCAATTTTAAAAATAATCTGGGTGAGGTGGGCCGAGTGGTTAAGGCGATGGACTGCTAATTCCATTATGCTTCTGCATGCATGGGTTCGAATCCCATCCTCATCGTTGTAACAATTAACATTCTGTGCTTTTTTTGGCACTGGTGATTTTGACTTTCACAAACACTGGTAAAATTGCTGACTGCCACAGCGAGAGCACAGGACTTGGTATCTGAGTGGTGAAGGCGATGAACTGCATGTGTGGATTTATAACACCAACCTCTTCACAAAACATTTGTTATTTCCTCTCTTACATGGCCCACATGAAAATAGAATCCCTGCTCAAGCCTCGAGCGACTAATAAGATTCAGGTATTGAAGAATAGCTTCACCAAGGGCAACCTCAATGGTGGGATTTGAACCGACACCTCAACACACTTAATCAAGCACTTTGAGACCACTCGGCCTGACAAAACATTTGTTAAATGTCTCGATGGGATCGACACATGGCCCTGCCATTGCTCTACCTCACTTTCATGATTTCAATCTGGGGTTACATACAGCAACAACAGTTTTTTTAAGATCATTGCCACTTCAAAAATAACAGGATGAGGTGGCCGAGTGGTTAAGGCGATGGACTGCTAATCCATTATGCTCTGCATGCATGCTTTCGAATCCCATCCTCATGTGTTAATAATTTAAATTCTGTGCTTTATTTTGGCACTGGTAGATTTTGACTTTCACCAAACACTGGTAAAATTGCTGACTGCCACAGCGATGAGCACAGGACTTGGTATCTGAGTGTGAAGGCGATGAACTGCATGTGTGGATTATAACACCACCTCTTCACAAAACATTTGTTATTTCCTCTCTTACATGGCCCCACATGAAAATAGAATCCCTGCTCAAGCCTCGAGCGACTAATAAGATTCAGGTATTGAAGAATCGCTTCACCAAGGGCAACCTCAATGGTGGGATTTGAACCGACACCTCAACACACTTAATCAAGCCACTTGAGACCACTCGGCCTGACAAAACATTTGTTAAATGTCTCGATGGGATCGACACATGGCCCTGCCATTGCTCTACCTCACTTTTCATTGATTTCCAATCTGGGTTTACATACAGCAACAACAGCTTTTAAGATCATTTGCCAATTTTAAAAATCAGGGTGAGGTGCCGAGTGTTTAAGGTGATGGACTGCTAATCCATTATGCTCTGCATGCATGGGTTCGAATCCCATCCTCATCGTGTAACAATTTAAATTCTGTGCTTTATTTTGGCACTGGTAGATTTTGACTTTCACAAACACTGGTAAAATTGCTGACTGCCACAGCGAGGAGCACAGGGACTGGTAATCTGAAGTGGTGAAGGAGATGAACTGCATGTGTGGATTATAACACCAACCTCTTCACAAAACATTTGTTATTTCCTCTCTTACATGGCCCCACATGAAAATAGAATCCCTGCTCAAGCCTCGAGCGACTAATAAGATTCAGGTATTGAAGAATAGCTTCACCAAGGGCAACCTCAATGGTGGGATTTGAACCGACACCTCCAACACACTTAATCAAGCACTTGAGACCACTCGGCCTGACAAAACATTTGTTAATGTCTCGATGGGATCGACACATGGCCCTTCCATTGCTCTACCTCACTTTCATTGATTTCAATCTGGGGTTTACATACAGCAACAACAGTTTTTTAAGATCATTTGCCACTTCAAAAATAACAGGATGAGGTGGCCGAGTGGTTAAGGCGATGGACTGCTAATCCATTATGCTCTGCATGCATGGGTTCGAATCCCATCCTCATCGTGTAAATAATTTAAATTCTGTGCTTTATTTTGGCACTGGAAGATTTTGACTTTCACAAACACTGGTAAAATTGCTGACTGCCACAGCGAGAGCACAGGACTTGGATCTGAGTGGTGAAGGCGATGAACTGCATGTGTGGATTATACACCAACCTCTTCACAAAAACATTTGTTATTTTCCTCTCTTACATGGCCCCACATGAAAATAGAATCCCTGCTCAAGCCTCGAGCGAATATAAGATTCAGGTATTGAAGAATAGCTTCACCAAGGGCACACCTCAATGGTGGGATTTGAACCGACACCTCAACACACTTAATCAAGCACTGAGACCACTCGGCCTGACAAAACATTTGTTAAATGTCTCGATGGATCGACACATGGCCCTGCCATTGCTCTACCTCACTTTCATTGATTTCAATCTGGGGTTTACATACAGCAACAACAGATTTTTAAGATCATTTGCCAATTTTAAAAAAATCTGGGTGAGGTGGCCGAGTGGTTAAGGCGATGGCTGCTAATCCATTATGCTCTGCATGCATGGGTTCGAATCCCATCCTCATCGTGTAACAATTAAAATTCTGTGCTTTATTTTGGCACTGGTAGATTTTGACTTTCACAAACACTGGTAAAATTGCTGACTGCCACAGCGAGAGCACAGGACTTGGTATCTGAGTGGTGAAGGCGATGAACTGCATGTGTGGATTATAACACCAACCTCTTCACAAAACATTTGTTATTTCCTCTCTTACATGGCCCCACATGAAAATAGAATCCCTGCTCAAGCCTCGAGCGACTAATAAGATTCAGGTATTGAAGAATAGCTTCACCAAGGGCAACCTCAATGGTGGGATTTGAACCGACACCTCAACACACTTAATCAAGCACTTGAGACCACTCGGCCTGACAAAACATTTGTTAAATGTCTCGATGGGATCGACACATGGCCCTGCCATTGCTCTACCTCACTTTCATTGATTTCAATCTGGGGTTTACATACAGCAACAACAGTTTTTAAGATCATTTGCCACTTCAAAAATAACAGGATGAGGTGGCCGAGGGTTAAGGCGATGGACTGCTACATCCTCTATGCTCTGCATGCATGGGTTTCGAATCCCATCCTCATCGTGTAACAATTTAAATTCTGTGCTTTATTTTGGCACTGGTAGATTTTGACCTTTCACCAACACTGGTAAAATTGCTGACTGCCACAGCGAGAGCACAGGACTTGGTATCTGAGTGGTGAAGGCGATGATGAACTGCATGTGTGGATTATAACACCAACCTCTTCACAAAACATTTGTTATTTCCTCTCTTACATGGCCCCACATGAAATAGAATCCCTGCTCAAGCCTCGAGCGGACTAATAAGATTCAGGTATTGAAGAATAGCTCACCAAGGGCAACCTCAATGTGGGGGATTTGAACCGACACCTCAACACACTAATCAAGCATTGAGACCACTCGGCCTGACAAAAATTTGTTAAATGTCTCCGATGGGATCGACACATGGCCCTGCCATTGCTCTACCTCACTTTCATTGATTTTCAATCTGGGGTTTACATACAGCAACAACAGATTTTTAAGACTATTGCCACTTCAAAAATACAGGATGAGGTAGGCCGAGTAGGTTAAGGCGATGGACTGCTAATCCATTATGATCTGCATGCATGGGTTCGAATCCCATCCTCATGTGTAACAATTTAAATTCTGTGCTTATTTTGGCACTGGTAGATTTTGACTTTCACAAACACTGGTAAAATTGCCTGACTGCCACAGCGAGAGCACAGGACTTGGTATCTGAGTGGTGAAGGCGATGAACTGCAGTGTGGATTATAACACCAACCTCTTCACACAAACATTGTTATTCCTCTCTTACATGGCCCCACATGAAAATAGAATCCCTGCTCAAGCCTCGCGCGACTAATAAGATTCAGGTATTGAAGAATAGCCTTCACCAAGGGCAACCTCAATGGTGGGATTTGAACCGACACCTCAACACACATTAATCAAGCACTTGAGACCACTCGGCCTGACAAAACATTTGTTAAATGTCTCGATGGGATCGACACATGGCCCTGCCATTGCTCTACCTCACTTTCATTGATTTCAATCTGGGGTTTACATACAGCAACAACAGTTTTTTAAGATCATTTGCCACTTCAAAAATAACAGGATGAGGTGGCCGAGTGGTTAAGGCGATGGACTGCTAATCCATTATGCTCTGCATGCATGGGTTCGAATCCCATCCTCATCGTGTAATAATTTAAATTCTGTGCTTTATTTTGGCACTGGAAGATTTTGACTTTCACAAACACTGGTAAAATTGCTGACTGCCACAGCGAGAGCACAGGACTTGGTATCTGAGTGGTGAAGGCGATGAACTGCATGTGTGGATTATAACACCAACCAAGTCTCGATGGGATCGACACATGGCCCTGCCATTGCTCTACCTCACTTTCATTGATTTCAATCTGGGGTTTACATACAGCAACAACAGATTTTTAAGATCATTTGCCAATTCAAAAAAAATCTGGGTGAGGTGGCCGAGTGGTTAAGGCGATGGACTGCTAATCCATTATGCTCTGCATGCATGGGTTCGAATCCCATCCTCATCGTGTAACAATTAAAATTCTGTGCTTTTTTTGGCACTGGTAGATTTTGACTTTCACAAACACTGGTAAAATTGCTGACTGCCACAGCGAGAGCACAGGACTTGGTATCTGAGTGGTGAAGGCGATGAACTGCATGTGTGGATTATAACACCAACCTCTTCACAAAACATTTGTTATTTCCTCTCTTACATGGCCCCACATGAAAATAGAATCCCTGCTCAAGCCTCGAGCGACTAATAAGATTCAGGTATTGAAGAATAGCTTCACCAAGGGCAACCTCAATGGTGGGATTTGAACCGACACCTCAACACACTTAATCAAGCACTTGAGACCACTCGGCCTGACAAAACATTTGTTAAATGTCTCGATGGGATCGACACATGGCCCTGCCATTGCTCTACCTCACTTTCATTGATTTCAATCTGGGGTTTACATACAGCCAACAACAGTTTTTTTTACGATCATTTGCACTTCAAAAAACAGGATGAGGTGGCCGAGTGGTTAAGGCGATGGACTGCTAATCCATTATGCTCTGCATGCATGGTTCGAATCCCATCCTCATGTGTAATAATTTGAAATTCTGTGACTTTATTTTGGACTGGTAGATTTTGACTTTCACAAAACACTGGTAAACTTGCTGACTGCCACAGCGATGAGCACAGGATTGGTATCTGAGTGGTGAAGGCGGGATGAACCTGCATGTGTGGATTATAACACCAACCTCTTCACAAAACATTTGTTATTCCTCTCTTACATGCCCCACATGAAAATAGAATCCCTGCTCAAGCCTCGAGCGGACTAATAAGATTCAGGTATTGAAGAATAGCTTCACCAAGGGCAACCTCAATGTGTGGATTTGAACCGACACCTCAACACACTTTAATCAAGCACTTGAGACCACTCGGCCTGACAAAACACTTTGTTAAATGTCTCGATGGGATCGACACATGGCCCTGCCATTGCTCTACCCCTCACTTTCATTGATTTCAATCTGGGGTTTACATACAGCAACAACAGATTTTTAAGATCATTTGCCAATTTTAAAAAAATCAGGGTGAGGTGGCCGAGTGGTTAAGGTGATGGACTGCTAATCCATTTATGCTCTGCATGCATGGGTTCGAATCCCATCCTCATCGTGTAACAATTTAAATTCTGTGCTTTATTTTGGCACTGGTAGATTTTGACTTTCACAAACACTGGTAAAATTGCTGACTGCCACAGCGAGAGCACAGGACTTGGTATCTGAGTGGTGAAGGCGATGGAACTGCATGTGTGGATTATAACACCAACCTCTTCACAAAACATTTGTTATTTTCCTCTCTACATGGCCCCCACATGAAAATAGAATCCCTGCTCAAGCCTCGAGCGACTAATAAGATTCAGGTATTGAAGAATAGCTTCACCAAGGGCAACCTCAATGGTGGGATTTTGAACCGACACCTCAACACACTTAATCAAGCCACTTGAGAGACCACATCGGCCTGACAAAACATTTGTTAAATGTCTCGATGGGATCGACACATGGCCCTGCCATTGCTCTACCTCACTATTCATTGATTTCAATCTGGGGTTACATACAGCAACAACAGTTTTTTAAGATCATTTGCCACTTCAAAAATAACAGATGAGGTGGCCGAGTGGTTAAGGAGATGGACTGCTAATCCATTATGCTCTGCATGCATGGGTTCGATCCCATCCTCATCTTGTAATAATTTAAATTCTGTGCTTTATTTTGGCACTGGAAGATTTTGACTTTCACAAACACTGGTAAAAATGGCTGACGGCCCACAGCGAGAGCACAGGACTTGGTATCTGAGTGGTGAAGGCGATGAACTGCATGTGTGGATTATAACACCAACCAAGTCTCGATGGGATCGACACATGGCCTGCCATTGCTCTACCTCACTTTCATTGATTCAATCTGGGGTTTACATACAGCAACAACAGATTTTAAGATCATTTGCCAATTCAAAAAAAATCTGGGTGAGGTGGCCGAGTGGTTTAAGGCGATGGGACTGCTAATCCTTATGCTCTGTATGCATGGGTTAGAATCCCCATCCTCATCGGTGTAACAATTAAAATTCTGTGCTTTTTTGGCACTGGTAGATTTTGACTTCATTTCACAAACACTGGTAAAATTGCTGACTGCCACGCGAGAGCACCGGACTTGGTACTGAGTGGTGAAGGCGATGAACTGCATGTGTGGATTATAACACCAACCCTCTTCACAAACATTTGTTATTTCCTCTCTTACATGGCCCCACATGAAAATAGAATCCCTGCTCAAGCCTCGAGCGACTAATAAGATTCAGGTATTGAAGAATAGCTTCACCAAGGGCAACCTCAATGGTGGGATTTGAACCGACACCTCAACACACTTATCAAGCACTTGAGACCACTCGGGCCTGACAAAACATTTGTTAAATGTCTCGATGGGATCGACACATGGCCCTGCCATTGCTCTACCTCACTTTCATTGATTTCAATCTGGGGTTTACATACAGCAACAACAGTTTTTTAAGATCATTTGCCAATAAAAAAAAAATCAGGGTGAGGTGGCCGAGTGGTTAAGGCAATGGACTGCTAATCCATTATGCTCTGCATGCATGGGTTCGAATCCCATCCTCATCGTGTAACAATTTAAATTCTGTGCTTTATTTTGGCACTGGTAGATTTTGACTTTCACAAACACTGGTAAAATTGCTGACTGCCACAGCGAGAGCACAGGACTTGGTATCTGAGTGGTGAAGGCGATGAACTGCATGTGTGGATTATAACACCAACCTCTTCACAAAACATTTGTTATTTCCTCTCTTACATGGCCCCACATGAAAATAGAATCCCTGCTCAAGCCTCGAGCGACTAATAAGATTCAGGTATTGAAGAATAGCTTCACCAAGGGCAACCTCAATGGTGGGATTTGAACCCGACACCTCAACACACTTAATCAAGCACTTGAGACCACTCGGCCTGACAAAACATTTGTTAAATGTCTCGATGGGATCGACACATGGCCCTGCCATTGCTCTACCTCACTTTCATTGATTTCAATCTGGGGTTTACATACAGCAACAACAGATTTTTAAGATCATTTGCCAATTTAAAAAAATCAGGGTGAGGTGGCCCGAGTGGTTAAGGTGATGGACTGCTAATCCATTATGCTCTGCATGCATGGGTTCGAATCCCATCCTCATCGTGTAACAATTAAAATTCTGTGCTTATTTTGGCACTGGTAGATTTTGACTTTCACAAACACTGGTAAAATTGCTGACTGCCACAGCGAGAGCACAGGACTGGTATCTGAGTGGTGAAGGCGATGAACTGCATGTGTGGATTATAACACCAACCTCTTCACAAAACATTTGTTATTTCCTCTCTTACATGGCCCCACATGAAAATAGAATCCCTGCTCAAGCCTCGAGCGACTAATAAGATTCAGGTATTGAAGAATAGCTTCACCAAGGGCAACCTCAATGGTGGGATTTGAACCGACACCTCAACCCACTTAATCAAGCACTGAGACCACTCGGCCTGACAAAACATTTGTTAAATGTCTCGATGGATCGACACATGGCCCTGCCATTGCCTCTACCTCACTTTCATTGATTTCAATCTGGGGTTACATACAGCAACAACAGTTTTTTAAGATCATTTGCCACTTCAAAAATAACAGGATGAGGTGGCCGAGTGGTTAAGGCGATGGACTGCTAATCCATTATGCTCTGCATGCATGGGTTCGAATCCCATCCTCATCGTGTAATAATTTAAATTCTGTGCTTTATTTTGGCACTGGAAGATTTTGACTTTCACAAACACTGGTAAAATTGCTGACTGCCACAGCGAGAGCACAGGACTTGGTATCTGAGTGGTGAAGGCGATGAACTGCATGTGTGGATTATAACACCAACCAAGTCTCGATGGGATCGACACATGGCCCTGCCATTGCTCTACCTCACTTTCATTGATTTCAATCTGGGGTTTACATACAGCAACAACAGATTTTTAAGATCATTTGCCAATTCAAAAAAAATCAGGGTGAGGTGGCCGAGTGGTTAAGGCGATGGACTGCTAATCCATTATGCTCTGCATGCATGGGTTCGAATCCCATCCTCATCGTGTAACAATTAAAATTCTGTGCTTTATTTTGGCACTGGTAGATTTTGACTTTCACAAACACTGGTAAAATTGCTGACTGCCACAGCGAGAGCACAGGACTTGGTATCTGAGTGGTGAAGGCGATGAACTGCATGTGTGGATTATAACACCAACCTCTTCACAAAACATTTGTTATTTCCTCTCTTACATGGCCCCACATGAAAATAGAATCCCTGCTCAAGCCTCGAGCGACTAATAAGATTCAGGTATTGAAGAATAGCTTCACCAAGGGCAACCTCAATGGTGGGATTTGAACCGACACCTCAACACACTTAATCAAGCACTTGAGACCACTCGGCCTGACAAAACATTTGTTAAATGTCTCGATGGGATCGACACATGGCCCTGCCATTGCTCTACCTCACTTCATTGATTTCAATCTGGGGTTACATACAGCAACAACAGTTTTTTAAGATCATTTGCCACTTCAAAAAAAACAGGTGAGGTGGCCGAGTGGTCTAAGGCGATGGACTGCTAATCCATTATGCTCTGCATGCATGGGTTCGAATCCCATCCTCATCGTGTAACAATTTAAATTCTGTGCTTTATTTTGGCACTGGTAGATTTTGACTTTCACAAACACTGGTAAAATTGCTGACTGCCACAGCGAGAGCACAGGACTTGCGTATCTGAGTGGTGAAGGCGATGAACTGCATGTGTGGATTATAACACCAACCTCTTCACAAAACATTTGTTATTTCCTCTCTTACATGGCCCCACATGAAAATAGAATCCCTGCTCAAGCCTCGAGCGACTAATAAGATTCAGGTATTGAAGAATAGCTTCACCAAGGGCAACCTCAATGGTGGGATTTGAACCGACACCTCAACACACTTAATCAAGCACTTGAGACCACTCGGCCTGACAAAACATTTGTTAAATGTCTCGATGGGATCGACACATGGCCCTGCCCATTGCTCTACCTCACTTTCATTGATTTCAATCTGGGGTTTACATACAGCAACAACAGTTTTTTAAGATCATTTTGCCAATCAAAAAATACAGGATGAGGTGGCCGAGTGGTTAAGGCGATGGACTGCTAATCCATTATGCTCTGCATGCATGGGTTCGAATCCCATCCTCATCGTGTAACAATTTAAAATTCCTGTGCTTTATTTTGGCACTGGTAGATTTTGACTTTCACAAACACTGGTAAAATTGCTGACTGCCACAGCGGAGAGCACAGGACTCGGCTATCTGAGTGGTGAAGGCGATGAACTGCATGTGTGGATTATAACACCAACCTCTTCACAAACATTTGTTATTTCTCTTCTTACATGGCCCCACATGAAAATAGAATCCCTGCTCAAGCCTCGAGCGACTAATAAGATTCAGGTATTGAAGAATAGCTTCACCAAGGGCAACCTCAATGGTGGGATTTGAACCGACACCTCAACACAACTTAATCAAGCACTTGAGACCACTCGGCCCTGACAAAACATTTGTTAAATGTCTCGATGGGATCGACACATGGCCCTGCCATTGCTCTACCTCACTTTCATTGATTTCAATCTGGGGTTTACATACAGCAACAACAGTTTTTTAAGATCATTTGCCACTTCAAAATAACAGGATGAGGTGGCGAGTGGTTAAGGCGATGGACTGCCTAATCCATTATGCTCTGCATGCATGGGTTCGAATCCCATCCTCATCGTTGTAATAATTTAAATCTCTGTTGCTTTATTTTGGCACTGGAAGATTTTGACTTTCACAAACACCTGAGGTAAAATTGATGACTGCCACAGCGAGAGCACAGGAACTTGGTATCTGAGTGGTGAAGGCGATGAACTGCATGTGTGGATTATAACACAACCAAGTCTCGATGTGATCGGACACATGGCCCTGCCATTTGCCTCTACCTCACTTTCATTGATTTCAATCTGGGGTTTACATACAGCAACAACAGATTTTTAAGAATCATTTGCCAATTCAAAAAAATCAGGGTGAGGTGGCCGAGTGTTAAGGTGATGGACTGCTATCATTATGTCTGCATGCATGGGTTCGAATCCCATCCTCATCGTGTAACAATTTAAATTCTGTGCTTTATTTTGGCACTGGTAGATTTGACTTTCACAAACACTGTAAAATTGCTGACTGCCACCGCGAGAGCACAGGACTTGGTATCTGAGTGGTGAAAGGCGATGAAACTGGCATGTGTGGATTATAACACCAACCTCTTACACAAAACATTTGTTATTTCCTCTCTTACATGGCCCACATGAAAATAGAATCCCTGCTCAAGCCTCGAGCGACTATAAGATTCAGGTATTGAAGAATACGCTTCACCAAGGGCAACCTCAATGGTGGGATTTGAACCGAACCCTCAACACACTTAATCAAGCACTTGAGACCACTCGGCCTGACAAACATTTGTTAAATGTCTCGATGGGATCGACACATGGCCCTGGCATTGCTCTACCTCACTTTCATTGATTTCAATCTGGGTTTACCATACAGCAACAACAGTTTTTTAAGATCATTTGCCACTTCAAAAATAACAGGATGAGGTGGCCGAGTGGTTAAGGCGAGGACTGCTAATCATTATGCTCTGCATGCATGGGTTCGAAATCCCATCCTCATCGTGTAATAATTTAAATTCTGTGCTTTATTTTGGCACTGGAAGATTTTGACTTTCACAACACCTGGTAAAATTGCTGACCTGCCGACAGCGAGAAGCACAGGACTTGGTATCTGAGTGTGAAGGCGAAGAACTGCATGTGTGGATTATAACAACCAACCAAGTCTCGATGGGATCGACACATGGCCCTGCCATTGCTCTACCTCACTTTCATTGATTTCAATCTGGGGTTTACATACAGCAACAACAGATTTTTAAGATCATTTGCCAATTCAAAAAAATCAGGGTGAGGTGGCCGAGTGTTTAAGGCGATGGACTGCTAATCCATTATGCTCTGCATGCATGGGTTCCCATCCTCATCGTGTAACAATTAAAATTCTGTGCTTTATTTTGGCACTGAAGATTTTGACTTTCACAAACACTGGTAAAATTGCTGACTGCCACCAGCGAGAGCACAGGACTTGGTATCTGAGTGGTGAAGGCGATGAACTGCATGTGTGGATTATAACACCAACCTCTTCACAAAACATTTGTTATTCCTCTCTTACATGGCCCCACATGAAAATAGAATCCCTGCTCAAGCCTCGAGCGACTAATAAGATTCAGGTATTGAAGAATAGCTTCACCAAGGGCAACCTCAATGGTGGGATTTGAACCGACACCTCAACACACTTAATCAAGCACTTGAGACCACTCGGCCTGACAAAACATTTGTTAAATGTCTCGATGGGATCGACACATGGCCCTGCCATTGCTCTACCTCACTTTCATTGATTTCAATCTGGGGTTTACATACAGCAACAACAGTTTTTTAAGATCATTTGCCACTTCAAAAATAACAGGATGAGGTGGCCGAGTGGTTAAGGCGATGGACTGCTAATCCATTATGCTCTGCATGCATGGGTTCGATCCCATCCTCATCGTGTAACTAATTTAAATTCTGTGCTTTATTTTGGCACTGGAAGATTTTGACTTTCACAAACACTGGTTAAATTGCTGACTGCCACAGCGAGAGCACAGGACTTGGTATCTGAGTGGTGAAGGCGATGAACTGCATGTGTGGATTATAACACCAACCTCTTCACAAAACATTTGTTATTTCCTCTCTTACATGGCCCCACATGAAAATAGAATCCCTGCTCAAGCCTCGAGCGACTAATAAGATTCAGGTATTGAAGAATAGCTTCACCAAGGGCAACCTCAATGGTGGGATTTGAAACCGACACCTCAACACACTTAATCAAGCACTTGAGACCACTCGGCTGACAAAAACATTTGTTAAATGTCTCGATGGGATCGAACATGGCCCCTGCATTGCTCTACCTCACTTTCATTGATTTCAATCTGGGGTTACATACAGCAACAACAGTTTTTTAAGATCATTGCCAATAAAAAAAAATCAGGGTGAGGTGGCCGAGTGGTTAAGGCGATGGACTGCTAATCCATTATGCTCTGCATGCATGGGTTCGAATCCCATCCTCATCGTGTAACAATTTAAAATTCTGTGCTTTATTTTGGCACTGGTAGATTTTGACTTTCACAAACACTGGTAAAATTGCTGACTGCCACAGCGAGAGCACAGGACTGGTATCTGAGTGGTGAAGGCGATAACTGCATGTGTGGATTATAACACCAACCTCTTCACAAAACATTTGTTATTTCCTCTCTTACATGGCCCCACATGAAAATAGAATCCCTGCTCAAGCCTCGAGCGACTAATAAGATTCAGGTATTGAAGAATAGCTTCACCAAGGGCAACTCAATGGTGGGATTTGAACCGACACCTCAACACACTTAATCAAGCACTTGAGACCACTCGGCCTGATCAAACATTTGTTAAATGTCTCGATGGGATCGACACATGGCCCTGCCCATTGCTCTACCTCACTTCATTGATTTCAATCTGGGGTTTACATACAAGCAACAACAGTTTTTTAAGATCATTTGCCACTTCAAAAATAACAGGATGAGGTGGCCGAGTGGTTACAGGCGATGGACTGCTAATCCATTATGCTCTGCATGCATGGGTTTCGAATCCCATCCTCATCGTGTAATAATTTAAATTCTGTGCTTTATTTTGGCACTGGAAGATTTTGATTTTCACAAACACTGGTAAAATTGCTGACTGCCACAGCGAGAGCACAGGATTGGTATCTGAGTGGTGAAGGCGAAGAACTGCATGTGTGGATTATAACAACCAACCCAAGTCTCGATGGGATCGACACATGGCCCTGCCATTGCTCTACCTCACTTTTCATTGATTTCAATCTGGGGTTTACATACAGCAACAACAGATTTTTAAGATCATTTGCCAAATTCAAAAAAAATCAGGGTGAGGTGGCCGAGTGTTTAAGGCGATGGACTGCTAATCCATTATGCTCTGCATGCATGGGTTCGAATCCCATCCTCATCGTGTAACAATTAAAATTCTGTGCTTTATTTTGGGCACTGGAAGATTTTTTGACTTTCACAACACTGGTAAAATTGCTGACTGCCACAGCGAGAGCACAGGACTTGGTATCTGAGTGGTGAAGGCGATGAAACTGCATGTGGTGGATTATAACACCAACCTCTTCACAAAACATTTGTTATTTCCTCTCTTACATGGCCCCACATGAAATAGAATCCCTGCTCAAGCTCGAGCAACTAATAAGATTCAGTATTGAAGAATAGCTTCACCAAGGGCAACCTCAATGGTGGGATTTGAACCGACACCTCAACACACTTAATCAAAGCACTTGAGACCACTCGGCCTGACAAAACATTTGTTTAAATGTCTCGATGGGATCGACACATGGCCCTGCCATTGCTCTACCTCACTTTCATTGATTTCAATCTGGGGTTTACATACAGCAACAACAGTTTTTTAAGATCATTTGCCACTTCAAAAATAACAGGGTGAGGTGGCCGAGTGGTTAAGGCGATGGACTGCTAATCCATTATGCTCTGCATGCATGGGTTCGAATCCCATCCTCATCGTGTAATAATTAAATTCTGTGCTTTATTTTGGCACTGGAAGATTTTGACTTTCACAAAACACTGGTAAAATTGCTGACTGCCACAGCGAGAGCACAGGACTTGGTATCTGAGTGGTGAAGGCGATTAACTGCATGTTTGGATTATAACACCAACCTCTTCACAAAACATTTGTTATTTCCTCTCTTTCATTGCCCCACATGAAAATAGAATCCCTGCTCAAGCCTCGAGCGACTAATAAGATTCAGGTATTGAAGAATAGCTTCACCAAGGGCAACCTCAATGGTGGATTTGAACCGACACCCTCAACACACTTAATCAAGCACTTGAGACCACTCGGCCTGACAAACATTTGTTAAATGTCTCGATGGGATCGACACATGGCCCTGCCATTGCTCTACCTCACTTTCATGATTTCAATCTGGGGTTTACATACAGCAACAACAGTTTTTAAGATCATTTGCCAATAAAAAAAAATCAGGGTGAGGTGGCCGAGTGGTTAAGGCGATGGACTGCTAATCCATTATGCTCTGCATGCATGGGTTCGAATCCCATCCTCATCGTGTAACAATTTAAATTCTGTGCTTTATTTTGGCACTGGTAGATTTTGACTTTCACAAACACTGGTAAAATTGCTGACTGCCACAGCGAGAGCACAGGACTTGGTATCTGAGTGGTGAAGGCGATGAACTGCATGTGTGGATTATAACACCAACCTCTTCACAAAACATTTGTTATTTCCTCTCTTACATGGCCCCACATGAAAATAGAATCCCTGCTCAAGCCTCGAGCGACTAATAAGATTCAGGTATTGAAGAATAGCTTCACCAAGGGCAACCTCAATGGTGGGATTTGAACCGACACCTCAACACACTTAATCAAGCACTTGAGACCACTCGGCCTGACAAAACATTTGTTAAATGTCTCGATGGGATCGACACATGGCCCTGCCATTGCTCTACCTCACTTTCATTGATTTCAATCTGGGGTTTACATACAGCAACAACAGTTTTTTAAGATCATTTGCCACTTCAAAAATAACAGGATGAGGTGGCCGAGTGGTTAAGGCGATGGACTGCTAATCCATTATGCTCTGCATGCATGGGTTCGAATCCCATCCTCATCGTGTAATAATTTAAATTCTGTGCTTTATTTGGCACTGGAAGATTTGACTTTCACAAACACTGGTAAAATTGCTGACTGCCACAGCGAGAGCACAGGACTTGGTATCTGAGTGGTGAAGGCGATGAACTGCATGTGTGGATTATAACAACAACCAAGTCTCGATGTGATCGACACATGGCCCTGCCATTGCTCTACCTCACTTTCATTGATTTCAATCTGGGTTTTACATACAGCAACAACAGATTTTTAAGATCATTTGCCAATTCAAAAAAAACAGGGTGAGGTGGCCGAGTGTTTAAGGCGATGGACTGCTAATCCATTATGCTCTGCATGCATGGGTTCGAATCCCATCCTCATTGTGTAACAATTTAAATTCTGTGCTTTATTTTGGCACTGGAAGATTTTGACTTTCACAAACACTGGTAAAATTGCTGACTGCCACAGCGAGAGCACAGGACTTGGTATCTGAGTGGTGAAGGCGATGAACTGCATGTGTGGATTATAACACCAACCTCTTCACAAAACATTTGTTATTTCCTCTCTTACATGGCCCCACATGAAAATAGAATCCCTGCTCAAGCCTCGAGCGACTAATAAGATTCAGGTATTGAAGAATAGCTTCACCAAGGGCAACCTCAATGGTGGGATTTGAACCGACACCTCAACACACTTAATCAAGCACTTGAGACCACTCGGCCTGACAAAACATTTGTTAAATGTCTCGATGGGATCGACACATGGCCCTGCCATTGCTCTACCTCACTTTCATTGATTTCAATCTGGGGTTTACATACAGCAACAACAGTTTTTAAGATCATTTGCCAATTAAAAAAAAACAGGATGAGGTGACCGAGTGGTTAAGGCGATGGACTGCTAATCCATTATGCTCTGCATGCATGGGTTCGAATCCCATCCTCATCGTGTAACAATTTAAATTCTGTGCTTTATTTTGGCACTGGAAGATTTTGACTTTCACAAACACTGGTAAAATTGCTGACTGCCACAGCGAGAGCACAGGACTTGGTATCTGAGTGGTGAAGGCGATGAACTGCATGTGTGGATTATAACACCAACCTCTTCACAAAACATTTGTTATTTCCTCTCTTACATGGCCCCACATGAAAATAGAATCCCTGCTCAAGCCTCGAGCGACTAATAAGATTCAGGTATTGAAGAATAGCTTCACCAAGGGCAACCTCAATGGTGGGATTTGAACCGACACCTCAACACACTTAATCAAGCACTTGAGACCACTCGGCCTGACAAAACATTTGTTAAATGTCTCGATGGGATCGACACATGGCCCTGCCATTGCTCTACCTCACTTTCATTGATTTCAATCTGGGGTTTACATACAGCAACAACAGTTTTTTAAGATCATTTGCCACTTCAAAAAAACAGGATGAGGTGGCCGAGTGGTTAAGGCGATGGACTGCTAATCCATTATGCTCTGCATGCATGGGTTCGAATCCCATCCTCATCGTGTAACAATTTAAATTCTGTGCTTTATTTTGGCACTGGTAGATTTTGACTTTCACAAACACTGGTAAAATTGCTGACTGCCACAGCGAGAGCACAGGACTTGGTATCTGAGTGGTGAAGGCGATGAACTGCATGTGTGGATTATAACACCAACCTCTTCACAAAACATTTGTTATTTCCTCTCTTACATGGCCCCACATGAAAATAGAATCCCTGCTCAAGCCTCGAGCGACTAATAAGATTCAGGTATTGAAGAATAGCTTCACCAAGGGCAACCTCAATGGTGGGATTTGAACCGACACCTCAACACACTTAATCAAGCACTTGAGACCACTCGGCCTGACAAAACATTTGTTAAATGTCTCGATGGGATCGACACATGGCCCTGCCATTGCTCTACCTCACTTTCATTGATTTCAATCTGGGGTTTACATACAGCAACAACAGTTTTTTAAGATCATTTGCCACTTCAAAAATAACAGGATGAGGTGGCCGAGTGGTTAAGGCGATGGACTGCTAATCCATTATGCTCTGCATGCATGGGTTCGAATCCCATCCTCATCGTGTAACAATTTAAATTCTGTGCTTTATTTTGGCACTGGAAGATTTTGACTTTCACAAACACTGGTAAAATTGCTGACTGCCACAGCGAGAGCACAGGACTTGGTATCTGAGTGGTGAAGGCGATGAACTGCATGTGTGGATTATAACACCAACCTCTTCACAAAACATTTGTTATTCCTCTCTTACATGGCCCCACATGAAATAGAATCCCTGCTCAAGCCTCGAGCGACTAATAAGATTCAGGTATTGAAGAATAGCTTCACCAAGGGCAACCTCAATGGTGGGATTTGAACCGACACCTCAACACACTTAATCAAGCACTTGAGACCACTCGGCCTGACAAAACATTTGTTAAATGTCTCGATGGGATCGACACATGGCCCTGCCATTGCTCTACCTCACTTTCATTGATTTCAATCTGGGGTTTACATACAGCAACAACAGTTTTTTAAGATCATTTGCCACTTCAAAAAAAACAGGATGAGGTGGCCGAGTGGTTAAGGCGATGGACTGCTAATCCATTATGCTCTGCATGCATGGGTTCGAATCCCATCCTCATCGTGTAATAATTTAAATTCTGTGCTTTATTTTGGCACTGGTAGATTTTGACTTTCACAAACACTGGTAAAATTGCTGACTGCCACAGCGAGAGCACAGGACTTGGTATCTGAGTGGTGAAGGCGATGAACTGCATGTGTGGATTATAACACCAACCTCTTCACAAAACATTTGTTATTTCCTCTCTTACATGGCCCCACATGAAAATAGAATCCCTGCTCAAGCCTCGAGCGACTAATAAGATTCAGGTATTGAAGAATAGCTTCACCAAGGGCAACCTCAATGGTGGGATTTGAACCGACACCTCAACACACTTAATCAAGCACTTGAGACCACTCGGCCTGACAAAACATTTGTTAAATGTCTCGATGGGATCGACACATGGCCCTGCCATTGCTCTACCTCACTTTCATTGATTTCAATCTGGGGTTTACATACAGCAACAACAGTTTTTAAGATCATTTGCCACTTCAAAAATAACAGGATGAGGTGGCCGAGTGGTTAAGGCGATGGACTGCTAATCCATTATGCTCTGCATGCATGGGTTCGAATCCCATCCTCATCGTGTAACAATTTAAATTCTGTGCTTTATTTTGGCACTGGTAGATTTTGACTTTCACAAACACTGGTAAAATTGCTGACTGCCACAGCGAGAGCACAGGACTTGGTATCTGAGTGGTGAAGGCGATGAACTGCATGTGTGGATTATAACACCAACCTCTTCACAAAACATTTGTTATTTCCTCTCTTACATGGCCCCACATGAAAATAGAATCCCTGCTCAAGCCTCGAGCGACTAATAAGATTCAGGTATTGAAGAATAGCTTCACCAAGGGCAACCTCAATGGTGGGATTTGAACCGACACCTCAACACACTTAATCAAGCACTTGAGACCACTCGGCCTGACAAAACATTTGTTAAATGTCTCGATGGGATCGACACATGGCCCTGCCATTGCTCTACCTCACTTTCATTGATTTCAATCTGGGGTTTACATACAGCAACAACAGTTTTTTAAGATCATTTGCCACTTCAAAAAAACAGGATGAGGTGGCCGAGTGGTTAAGGCGATGGACTGCTAATCCATTATGCTCTGCATGCATGGGTTCGAATCCCATCCTCATCGTGTAACAATTTAAATTCTGTGCTTTATTTTGGCACTGGTAGATTTTGACTTTCACAAACACTGGTAAAATTGCTGACTGCCACAGCGAGAGCACAGGACTTGGTATCTGAGTGGTGAAGGCGATGAACTGCATGTGTGGATTATAACACCAACCTCTTCACAAAACATTTGTTATTTCCTCTCTTACATGGCCCCACATGAAAATAGAATCCCTGCTCAAGCCTCGAGCGACTAATAAGATTCAGGTATTGAAGAATAGCTTCACCAAGGGCAACCTCAATGGTGGGATTTGAACCGACACCTCAACACACTTAATCAAGCACTTGAGACCACTCGGCCTGACAAAACATTTGTTAAATGTCTCGATGGGATCGACACATGGCCCTGCCATTGCTCTACCTCACTTTCATTGATTTCAATCTGGGGTTTACATACAGCAACAACAGTTTTTAAGATCATTTGCCACTTCAAAAACAGGATGAGGTGGCCGAGTGGGTTTAAGGCGATGGACTGCTAATCCATTATCTCTGCATGCATGGGTTCGAATCCCATCCTCATCGTGTAACATTACAATTCCGTGATTTATTTTGGCACTGGTAGATTTTGACTTTCACAAACACTGGTAAAATTGCTGACTGCCACAGCGAGAGCACAGGACTTGGTATCTGAGTGGTGAAGGCGATGAACTGCATGTGTGGATTATAACACCAACCTCTTCACAAAACATTTGTTATTTCCTCTCTTACATGGCCCCACATGAAAATAGAATCCCTGCTCAAGCCTCGAGCGACTAATAAGATTCAGGTAGTGAAGAATAGCTTCACCAAGGGCAACCTCAAATGGTGGGATTTGAACCGACACCTCAACACACTTAATCAAAGCACTTGAGACCACTCGGCCTGACAAAACATTTGTTAAATGTCTCGATGGGATCGACACATGGCCCTGCCATTGCTCTACCTCACTTTCAATTGATTTCAATCTGGGGTTTACTACAGCAACAACAGTTTTTTTAGATCATTTGCCAATCAAAAATACAGGATGAGGTGGACCGCGTGGTTAAGGCGATGGACTGCTATATCCATTATGCTCTGCATGCATGGGTTCGAATACCATCCTAATCGTTGTAACAATTAAATTCTGTGCTTGTATTTTGGCACTGGTAGATTTTTGACTTTCACAAAACACTGGTAAAATTGCGACGCCACAGCGAGAGCACAGGACCTTGGTATCTGAGTGGTGATAGGCGATTAACTGGCATGTGTGGATTATAACACCAACCTCTTCACAAAACATTTGTTATTCCTCTCTTACATGGCCCCCACATGAAAATAGAATCCCTGCTCAATCCTCGAGCGACTAATAAGATTCAGGTATTGAAGAATAGCTTCACCCAGGGCAACCTCAATGGTGGGATTTGAACCGACCACCTCAACCACACTTAATCAAGACTTGAGACCCACTCGGCCTGACAAACATTTGTTAAATGTCTCGATGGGATCGACACATGGCCTGCCATTGCTCTACCTCACTTCATTGATTTCAATCTGGGGTTTACATACAGCAACAACAGTTTTTTAAGATCATTTGCCACTTCAAAAATAACAGGATGAGGTGGCCGAGTGGTTAAGGCGATGGACTGCTAATCCATTATGCTCTGCATGCATGGGTTCGAATCCCATCCTCATCGTTGTAACAATTAAATCTGTGCTTTATTTTGGCACTGGAAGATTTTGACTTTCACAAACACTGGTAAAATTGCTGACTGCCACAGCGAGAGCACAGGACTTGGTATCTGAGTGTGAAGGCGATGAACTGCATGTGTGGATTATAACACCAACCTCTTCACAAAACATTTGTTATTTCCTCTCTTACATGGACCCACATGAAATAGAATCCCTGCTCAAGCCTCGAGCGACTAATAAGATTCAGGTATTGAAGAATAGCTTCACCAAGGGCAACCTCAATGGTGGGATTTGAACCGACACCTCAACACACTTAATCAAGCACTTGAGACCACTCGGCCTGACAAAACATTTGTTAAATGTCTCGATGGGATCGACACATGGCCCTGCCATTGCTCTACCTCACTTTCATTGATTTCAATCTGGGGTTTACATACAGCAACAACAGATTTTTAAGATCATTTGCCACTTCAAAAAAACAGGATGAGGTGGCCGAGTGGTTAAGGCGATGGACTGCTAATCCATTATGCTCTGCATGCATGGGTTCGAATCCCATCCTCATCGTGTAACAATTTAAATTCTGTGCTTTATTTTGGCACTGGAAGATTTTGACTTTCACAAACACTGGTAAAATTGCTGACTGCCACAGCGAGAGCACAGGACTTGGTATCTGAGTGGTGAAGGCGATGAACTGCATGTGTGGATTATAACACCAACCTCTTCACAAAACATTTGTTATTTCCTCTCTTACATGGCCCCACATGAAAATAGAATCCCTGCTCAAGCCTCGAGCGACTAATAAGATTCAGGTATTGAAGAATAGCTTCACCAAGGGCAACCTCAATGGTGGGATTTGAACCGACACCTCAACACACTTAATCAAGCACTTGAGACCACTCGGCCTGACAAAACATTTGTTAAATGTCTCGATGGGATCGACACATGGCCCTGCCATTGCTCTACCTCACTTTCATTGATTTCAATCTGGGGTTTACATACAGCAACAACAGTTTTTTAAGATCATTTGCCACTTCAAAAATAACAGGATGAGGTGGCCGAGTGGTTAAGGCGATGGACTGCTAATCCATTATGCTCTGCATGCATGGGTTCGAATCCCATCCTCATCGTGTAACAATTTAAATTCTGTGCTTTATTTTGGCACTGGAAGATTTTGACTTTCACAAACACTGGTAAAATTGCTGACTGCCACAGCGAGAGCACAGGACTTGGTATCTGAGTGGTGAAGGCGATGAACTGCATGTGTGGATTATAACACCAACCTCTTCACAAAACATTTGTTATTTCCTCTCTTACATGGCCCCACATGAAAATAGAATCCCTGCTCAAGCCTCGAGCGACTAATAAGATTCAGGTATTGAAGAATAGCTTCACCAAGGGCAACCTCAATGGTGGGATTTGAACCGACACCTCAACACACTTAATCAAGCACTTGAGACCACTCGGCCTGACAAAACATTTGTTAAATGTCTCGATGGGATCGACACATGGCCCTGCCATTGCTCTACCTCACTTTCATTGATTTCAATCTGGGGTTTACATACAGCAACAACAGTTTTTTAAGATCATTTGCCACTTCAAAAAAAACAGGATGAGGTGGCCGAGTGGTTAAGGCGATGGACTGCTAATCCATTATGCTCTGCATGCATGGGTTCGAATCCCATCCTCATCGTGTAACAATTTAAATTCTGTGCTTTATTTTGGCACTGGAAGATTTTGACTTTCACAAACACTGGTAAAATTGCTGACTGCCACAGCGAGAGCACAGGACTTGGTATCTGAGTGGTGAAGGCGATGAACTGCATGTGTGGATTATAACACCAACCTCTTCACAAAACATTTGTTATTTCCTCTCTTACATGGCCCCACATGAAAATAGAATCCCTGCTCAAGCCTCGAGCGACTAATAAGATTCAGGTATTGAAGAATAGCTTCACCAAGGGCAACCTCAATGGTGGGATTTGAACCGACACCTCAACACACTTAATCAAGCACTTGAGACCACTCGGCCTGACAAAACATTTGTTAAATGTCTCGATGGGATCGACACATGGCCCTGCCATTGCTCTACCTCACTTTCATTGATTTCAATCTGGGGTTTACATACAGCAACAACAGTTTTTTAAGATCATTTGCCACTTCAAAAAAAACAGGATGAGGTGGCCGAGTGGTTAAGGCGATGGACTGCTAATCCATTATGCTCTGCATGCATGGGTTCGAATCCCATCCTCATCGTGTAACAATTTAAATTCTGTGCTTTATTTTGGCACTGGAAGATTTTGACTTTCACAAACACTGGTAAAATTGCTGACTGCCACAGCGAGAGCACAGGACTTGGTATCTGAGTGGTGAAGGCGATGAACTGCATGTGTGGATTATAACACCAACCTCTTCACAAAACATTTGTTATTTCCTCTCTTACATGGCCCCACATGAAAATAGAATCCCTGCTCAAGCCTCGAGCGACTAATAAGATTCAGGTATTGAAGAATAGCTTCACCAAGGGCAACCTCAATGGTGGGATTTGAACCGACACCTCAACACACTTAATCAAGCACTTGAGACCACTCGGCCTGACAAAACATTTGTTAAATGTCTCGATGGGATCGACACATGGCCCTGCCATTGCTCTACCTCACTTTCATTGATTTCAATCTGGGGTTTACATACAGCAACAACAGTTTTTAAGATCATTTGCCACTTCAAAAAAACAGGATGAGGTGGCCGAGTGGTTAAGGCGATGGACTGCTAATCCATTATGCTCTGCATGCATGGGTTCGAATCCCATCCTCATCGTGTAACAATTTAAATTCTGTGCTTTATTTTGGCACTGGAAGATTTTGACTTTCACAAACACTGGTAAAATTGCTGACTGCCACAGCGAGAGCACAGGACTTGGTATCTGAGTGGTGAAGGCGATGAACTGCATGTGTGGATTATAACACCAACCTCTTCACAAAACATTTGTTATTTCCTCTCTTACATGGCCCCACATGAAAATAGAATCCCTGCTCAAGCCTCGAGCGACTAATAAGATTCAGGTATTGAAGAATAGCTTCACCAAGGGCAACCTCAATGGTGGGATTTGAACCGACACCTCAACACACTTAATCAAGCACTTGAGACCACTCGGCCTGACAAAACATTTGTTAAATGTCTCGATGGGATCGACACATGGCCCTGCCATTGCTCTACCTCACTTTCATTGATTTCAATCTGGGGTTTACATACAGCAACAACAGTTTTTTAAGATCATTTGCCACTTCAAAAAAAACAGGATGAGGTGGCCGAGTGGTTAAGGCGATGGACTGCTAATCCATTATGCTCTGCATGCATGGGTTCGAATCCCATCCTCATCGTGTAACAATTTAAATTCTGTGCTTTATTTTGGCACTGGAAGATTTTGACTTTCACAAACACTGGTAAAATTGCTGACTGCCACAGCGAGAGCACAGGACTTGGTATCTGAGTGGTGAAGGCGATGAACTGCATGTGTGGATTATAACACCAACCTCTTCACAAAACATTTGTTATTTCCTCTCTTACATGGCCCCACATGAAAATAGAATCCCTGCTCAAGCCTCGAGCGACTAATAAGATTCAGGTATTGAAGAATAGCTTCACCAAGGGCAACCTCAATGGTGGGATTTGAACCGACACCTCAACACACTTAATCAAGCACTTGAGACCACTCGGCCTGACAAAACATTTGTTAAATGTCTCGATGGGATCGACACATGGCCCTGCCATTGCTCTACCTCACTTTCATTGATTTCAATCTGGGGTTTACATACAGCAACAACAGTTTTTTAAGATCATTTGCCACTTCAAAAATAACAGGATGAGGTGGCCGAGTGGTTAAGGCGATGGACTGCTAATCCATTATGCTCTGCATGCATGGGTTCGAATCCCATCCTCATCGTGTAACAATTTAAATTCTGTGCTTTATTTTGGCACTGGAAGATTTTGACTTTCACAAACACTGGTAAAATTGCTGACTGCCACAGCGAGAGCACAGGACTTGGTATCTGAGTGGTGAAGGCGATGAACTGCATGTGTGGATTATAACACCAACCTCTTCACAAAACATTTGTTATTTCCTCTCTTACATGGCCCCACATGAAAATAGAATCCCTGCTCAAGCCTCGAGCGACTAATAAGATTCAGGTATTGAAGAATAGCTTCACCAAGGGCAACCTCAATGGTGGGATTTGAACCGACACCTCAACACACTTAATCAAGCACTTGAGACCACTCGGCCTGACAAAACATTTGTTAAATGTCTCGATGGGATCGACACATGGCCCTGCCATTGCTCTACCTCACTTTCATTGATTTCAATCTAGGGTTTACAAACAGCAACAACAGTTTTTTAAGGTCATTTGCACATTTAAAAAGCAGGATGAGGTGGCCGCGTGGTTAAGGCGATGGACTGCTAATCCATTATGCTCTGCATGCATGGGTTCGAATCCCATCCTCATCGTGTAATAATTTAAATTCTGTGCTTTATTTTGGCACTGGAAGATTTTGACTTTCACAAACACTGGTAAAATTGCTGACTGCCACAGCGAGAGCACAGGACTTGGTATCTGAGTGGTGAAGGCGATGAACTGCATGTGTGGATTATAACACCAACCTCTTCACAAAACATTTGTTATTTCCTCTCTTACATGGCCCCACATGAAAATAGAATCCCTGCTCAAGCCTCGAGCGACTAATAAGATTCAGGTATTGAAGAATAGCTTCACCAAGGGCAACCTCAATGGTGGGATTTGAACCGACACCTCAACACACTTAATCAAGCACTTGAGACCACTCGGCCTGACAAAACATTTGTTAAATGTCTCGATGGGATCGACACATGGCCCTGCCATTGCTCTACCTCACTTTCATTGATTTCAATCTGGGGTTTACATACAGCAACAACAGTTTTTTAAGATCATTTGCCACTTCAAAAATAACAGGATGAGGTGGCCGAGTGGTTAAGGCGATGGACTGCTAATCCATTATGCTCTGCATGCATGGGTTCGAATCCCATCCTCATCGTGTAACAATTTAAATTCTGTGCTTTATTTTGGCACTGGAAGATTTTGACTTTCACAAACACTGGTAAAATTGCTGACTGCCACAGCGAGAGCACAGGACTTGGTATCTGAGTGGTGAAGGCGATGAACTGCATGTGTGGATTATAACACCAACCTCTTCACAAAACATTTGTTATTTCCTCTCTTACATGGCCCCACATGAAAATAGAATCCCTGCTCAAGCCTCGAGCGACTAATAAGATTCAGGTATTGAAGAATAGCTTCACCAAGGGCAACCTCAATGGTGGGATTTGAACCGACACCTCAACACACTTAATCAAGCACTTGAGACCACTCGGCCTGACAAAACATTTGTTAAATGTCTCGATGGGATCGACACATGGCCCTGCCATTGCTCTACCTCACTTTCATTGATTTCAATCTGGGGTTTACATACAGCAACAACAGTTTTTTAAGATCATTTGCCACTTCAAAAAAAACAGGATGAGGTGGCCGAGTGGTTAAGGCGATGGACTGCTAATCCATTATGCTCTGCATGCATGGGTTCGAATCCCATCCTCATCGTGTAACAATTTAAATTCTGTGCTTTATTTTGGCACTGGAAGATTTTGACTTTCACAAACACTGGTAAAATTGCTGACTGCCACAGCGAGAGCACAGGACTTGGTATCTGAGTGGTGAAGGCGATGAACTGCATGTGTGGATTATAACACCAACCTCTTCACAAAACATTTGTTATTTCCTCTCTTACATGGCCCCACATGAAAATAGAATCCCTGCTCAAGCCTCGAGCGACTAATAAGATTCAGGTATTGAAGAATAGCTTCACCAAGGGCAACCTCAATGGTGGGATTTGAACCGACACCTCAACACACTTAATCAAGCACTTGAGACCACTCGGCCTGACAAAACATTTGTTAAATGTCTCGATGGGATCGACACATGGCCCTGCCATTGCTCTACCTCACTTTCATTGATTTCAATCTGGGGTTTACATACAGCAACAACAGATTTTTAAGATCATTTGCCAATTCAAAAAAACAGGATGAGGTGGCCGAGTGGTTAAGGCGATGGACTGCTAATCCATTATGCTCTGCATGCATGGGTTCGAATCCCATCCTCATCGTGTAACAATTTAAATTCTGTGCTTTATTTTGGCACTGGAAGATTTTGACTTTCACAAACACTGGTAAAATTGCTGACTGCCACAGCGAGAGCACAGGACTTGGTATCTGAGTGGTGAAGGCGATGAACTGCATGTGTGGATTATAACACCAACCTCTTCACAAAACATTTGTTATTTCCTCTCTTACATGGCCCCACATGAAAATAGAATCCCTGCTCAAGCCTCGAGCGACTAATAAGATTCAGGTATTGAAGAATAGCTTCACCAAGGGCAACCTCAATGGTGGGATTTGAACCGACACCTCAACACACTTAATCAAGCACTTGAGACCACTCGGCCTGACAAAACATTTGTTAAATGTCTCGATGGGATCGACACATGGCCCTGCCATTGCTCTACCTCACTTTCATTGATTTCAATCTGGGGTTTACATACAGCAACAACAGTTTTTTAAGATCATTTGCCACTTCAAAAATAACAGGATGAGGTGGCCGAGTGGTTAAGGCGATGGACTGCTAATCCATTATGCTCTGCATGCATGGGTTCGAATCCCATCCTCATCGTGTAATAATTTAAATTCTGTGCTTTATTTTGGCACTGGAAGATTTTGACTTTCACAAACACTGGTAAAATTGCTGACTGCCACAGCGAGAGCACAGGACTTGGTATCTGAGTGGTGAAGGCGATGAACTGCATGTGTGGATTATAACACCAACCAAGTCTCGATGTGATCGACACACCCTGCCATTGCTCTACCTCACTTTCATTGATTTCAATCTGGGGTTTACATACAGCAACAACAGTTTTTAAGATCATTTGCCACTTCAAAAATAACAGGATGAGGTGGCCGAGTGGTTAAGGCGATGGACTGCTAATCCATTATGCTCTGCATGCATGGGTTCGAATCCCATCCTCATCGTGTAACAATTTAAATTCTGTGCTTTATTTTGGCACTGGAAGATTTTGACTTTCACAAACACTGGTAAAATTGCTGACTGCCACAGCGAGAGCACAGGACTTGGTATCTGAGTGGTGAAGGCGATGAACTGCATGTGTGGATTATAACACCAACCTCTTCACAAAACATTTGTTATTTCCTCTCTTACATGGCCCCACATGAAAATAGAATCCCTGCTCAAGCCTCGAGCGACTAATAAGATTCAGGTATTGAAGAATAGCTTCACCAAGGGCAACCTCAATGGTGGGATTTGAACCGACACCTCAACACACTTAATCAAGCACTTGAGACCACTCGGCCTGACAAAACATTTGTTAAATGTCTCGATGGGATCGACACATGGCCCTGCCATTGCTCTACCTCACTTTCATTGATTTCAATCTGGGGTTTACATACAGCAACAACAGATTTTTAAGATCATTTGCCAATTCAAAATACAGTATGAGGGGACCGAGTGGTTAAGGCGATGGACTGCTAATCCATTATGCTCTGCATGCATGGGTTCGAATCCCATCCTCATCGTGTAACAATTTAAATTCTGTGCTTTATTTTGGCACTGGTAGATTTTGACTTTCACAAACACTGGTAAAATTGCTGACTGCCACAGCGAGAGCACAGGACTTGGTATCTGAGTGGTGAAGGCGATGAACTGCATGTGTGGATTATAACACCAACCTCTTCACAAAACATTTGTTATTTCCTCTCTTACATGGCCCCACATGAAAATAGAATCCCTGCTCAAGCCTCGAGCGACTAATAAGATTCAGGTATTGAAGAATAGCTTCACCAAGGGCAACCTCAATGGTGGGATTTGAACCGACACCTCAACACACTTAATCAAGCACTTGAGACCACTCGGCCTGACAAAACATTTGTTAAATGTCTCGATGGGATCGACACATGGCCCTGCCATTGCTCTACCTCACTTTCATTGATTTCAATCTGGGGTTTACATACAGCAACAACAGTTTTTTAAGATCATTTGCCAATTCAAAAAAAACAGGATGAGGTGGCCGAGTGGTTAAGGCGATGGACTGCTAATCCATTATGCTCTGCATGCATGGGTTCGAATCCCATCCTCATCGTGTAACAATTTAAATTCTGTGCTTTATTTTGGCACTGGTAGATTTTGACTTTCACAAACACTGGTAAAATTGCTGACTGCCACAGCGAGAGCACAGGACTTGGTATCTGAGTGGTGAAGGCGATGAACTGCATGTGTGGATTATAACACCAACCTCTTCACAAAACATTTGTTATTTCCTCTCTTACATGGCCCCACATGAAAATAGAATCCCTGCTCAAGCCTCGAGCGACTAATAAGATTCAGGTATTGAAGAATAGCTTCACCAAGGGCAACCTCAATGGTGGGATTTGAACCGACACCTCAACACACTTAATCAAGCACTTGAGACCACTCGGCCTGACAAAACATTTGTTAAATGTCTCGATGGGATCGACACATGGCCCTGCCATTGCTCTACCTCACTTTCATTGATTTCAATCTGGGGTTTACATACAGCAACAACAGATTTTTAAGATCATTTGCCAATAAAAAAAACAGGATGAGGTGGCCGAGTGGTTAAGGCGATGGACTGCTAATCCATTATGCTCTGCATGCATGGGTTCGAATCCCATCCTCATCGTGTAACAATTTAAATTCTGTGCTTTATTTTGGCACTGGTAGATTTTGACTTTCACAAACACTGGTAAAATTGCTGACTGCCACAGCGAGAGCACAGGACTTGGTATCTGAGTGGTGAAGGCGATGAACTGCATGTGTGGATTATAACACCAACCTCTTCACAAAACATTTGTTATTTCCTCTCTTACATGGCCCCACATGAAAATAGAATCCCTGCTCAAGCCTCGAGCGACTAATAAGATTCAGGTATTGAAGAATAGCTTCACCAAGGGCAACCTCAATGGTGGGATTTGAACCGACACCTCAACACACTTAATCAAGCACTTGAGACCACTCGGCCTGACAAAACATTTGTTAAATGTCTCGATGGGATCGACACATGGCCCTGCCATTGCTCTACCTCACTTTCATTGATTTCAATCTGGGGTTTACATACAGCAACAACAGTTTTTTAAGATCATTTGCCACTTCAAAAATAACAGGATGAGGTGGCCGAGTGGTTAAGGCGATGGACTGCTAATCCATTATGCTCTGCATGCATGGGTTCGAATCCCATCCTCATCGTGTAATAATTTAAATTCTGTGCTTTATTTTGGCACTGGTAGATTTTGACTTTCACAAACACTGGTAAAATTGCTGACTGCCACAGCGAGAGCACAGGACTTGGTATCTGAGTGGTGAAGGCGATGAACTGCATGTGTGGATTATAACACCAACCTCTTCACAAAACATTTGTTATTTCCTCTCTTACATGGCCCCACATGAAAATAGAATCCCTGCTCAAGCCTCGAGCGACTAATAAGATTCAGGTATTGAAGAATAGCTTCACCAAGGGCAACCTCAATGGTGGGATTTGAACCGACACCTCAACACACTTAATCAAGCACTTGAGACCACTCGGCCTGACAAAACATTTGTTAAATGTCTCGATGGGATCGACACATGGCCCTGCCATTGCTCTACCTCACTTTCATTGATTTCAATCTGGGGTTTACATACAGCAACAACAGTTTTTAAGATCATTTGCCACTTCAAAAAAACAGGATGAGGTGGCCGAGTGGTTAAGGCGATGGACTGCTAATCCATTATGCTCTGCATGCATGGGTTCGAATCCCATCCTCATCGTGTAACAATTTAAATTCTGTGCTTTATTTTGGCACTGGTAGATTTTGACTTTCACAAACACTGGTAAAATTGCTGACTGCCACAGCGAGAGCACAGGACTTGGTATCTGAGTGGTGAAGGCGATGAACTGCATGTGTGGATTATAACACCAACCTCTTCACAAAACATTTGTTATTTCCTCTCTTACATGGCCCCACATGAAAATAGAATCCCTGCTCAAGCCTCGAGCGACTAATAAGATTCAGGTATTGAAGAATAGCTTCACCAAGGGCAACCTCAATGGTGGGATTTGAACCGACACCTCAACACACTTAATCAAGCACTTGAGACCACTCGGCCTGACAAAACATTTGTTAAATGTCTCGATGGGATCGACACATGGCCCTGCCATTGCTCTACCTCACTTTCATTGATTTCAATCTGGGGTTTACATACAGCAACAACAGTTTTTTAAGATCATTTGCCACTTCAAAAATAACAGGATGAGGTGGCCGAGTGGTTAAGGCGATGGACTGCTAATCCATTATGCTCTGCATGCATGGGTTCGAATCCCATCCTCATCGTGTAATAATTTAAATTCTGTGCTTTATTTTGGCACTGGTAGATTTTGACTTTCACAAACACTGGTAAAATTGCTGACTGCCACAGCGAGAGCACAGGACTTGGTATCTGAGTGGTGAAGGCGATGAACTGCATGTGTGGATTATAACACCAACCTCTTCACAAAACATTTGTTATTTCCTCTCTTACATGGCCCCACATGAAAATAGAATCCCTGCTCAAGCCTCGAGCGACTAATAAGATTCAGGTATTGAAGAATAGCTTCACCAAGGGCAACCTCAATGGTGGGATTTGAACCGACACCTCAACACACTTAATCAAGCACTTGAGACCACTCGGCCTGACAAAACATTTGTTAAATGTCTCGATGGGATCGACACATGGCCCTGCCATTGCTCTACCTCACTTTCATTGATTTCAATCTGGGGTTTACATACAGCAACAACAGTTTTTTAAGATCATTTGCCAATTTAAAAAACAGGATGAGGTGGCCGAGTGGTTAAGGCGATGGACTGCTAATCCATTGTGCTCTGCATGCATGGGTTCGAATCCAATCCTCATCGTGTAACAATTTAAATTCTGTGCTTTATTTTGGCACTGGAAGATTTTGACTTTCACAAACACTGGTAAAATTGCTGACTGCCACAGCGAGAGCACAGGACTTGGTATCTGAGTGGTGAAGGCGATGAACTGCATGTGTGGATTATAACACCAACCTCTTCACAAAACATTTGTTATTTCCTCTCTTACATGGCCCCACATGAAAATAGAATCCCTGCTCAAGCCTCGAGCGACTAATAAGATTCAGGTATTGAAGAATAGCTTCACCAAGGGCAACCTCAATGGTGGGATTTGAACCGACACCTCAACACACTTAATCAAGCACTTGAGACCACTCGGCCTGACAAAACATTTGTTAAATGTCTCGATGGGATCGACACATGGCCCTGCCATTGCTCTACCTCACTTTCATTGATTTCAATCTGGGGTTTACATACAGCAACAACAGTTTTTTAAGATCATTTGCCACTTCAAAAATAACAGGATGAGGTGGCCGAGTGGTTAAGGCGATGGACTGCTAATCCATTATGCTCTGCATGCATGGGTTCGAATCCCATCCTCATCGTGTAACAATTTAAATTCTGTGCTTTATTTTGGCACTGGTAGATTTTGACTTTCACAAACACTGGTAAAATTGCTGACTGCCACAGCGAGAGCACAGGACTTGGTATCTGAGTGGTGAAGGCGATGAACTGCATGTGTGGATTATAACACCAACCTCTTCACAAAACATTTGTTATTTCCTCTCTTACATGGCCCCACATGAAAATAGAATCCCTGCTCAAGCCTCGAGCGACTAATAAGATTCAGGTATTGAAGAATAGCTTCACCAAGGGCAACCTCAATGGTGGGATTTGAACCGACACCTCAACACACTTAATCAAGCACTTGAGACCACTCGGCCTGACAAAACATTTGTTAAATGTCTCGATGGGATCGACACATGGCCCTGCCATTGCTCTACCTCACTTTCATTGATTTCAATCTGGGGTTTACATACAGCAACAACAGTTTTTTAAGATCATTTGCCACTTCAAAAATAACAGGATGAGGTGGCCGAGTGGTTAAGGCGATGGACTGCTAATCCATTATGCTCTGCATGCATGGGTTCGAATCCCATCCTCATCGTGTAACAATTTAAATTCTGTGCTTTATTTTGGCACTGGTAGATTTTGACTTTCACAAACACTGGTAAAATTGCTGACTGCCACAGCGAGAGCACAGGACTTGGTATCTGAGTGGTGAAGGCGATGAACTGCATGTGTGGATTATAACACCAACCTCTTCACAAAACATTTGTTATTTCCTCTCTTACATGGCCCCACATGAAAATAGAATCCCTGCTCAAGCCTCGAGCGACTAATAAGATTCAGGTATTGAAGAATAGCTTCACCAAGGGCAACCTCAATGGTGGGATTTGAACCGACACCTCAACACACTTAATCAAGCACTTGAGACCACTCGGCCTGACAAAACATTTGTTAAATGTCTCGATGGGATCGACACATGGCCCTGCCATTGCTCTACCTCACTTTCATTGATTTCAATCTGGGGTTTACATACAGCAACAACAGATTTTTAAGATCATTTGCCAATTCAAAAAAAATCAGGATGAGGTGGCCGAGTGGTTAAGGCGATGGACTGCTAATCCATTATGCTCTGCATGCATGGGTTCGAATCCCATCCTCATCGTGTAACAATTTAAATTCTGTGCTTTATTTTGGCACTGGTAGATTTTGACTTTCACAAACACTGGTAAAATTGCTGACTGCCACAGCGAGAGCACAGGACTTGGTATCTGAGTGGTGAAGGCGATGAACTGCATGTGTGGATTATAACACCAACCTCTTCACAAAACATTTGTTATTTCCTCTCTTACATGGCCCCACATGAAAATAGAATCCCTGCTCAAGCCTCGAGCGACTAATAAGATTCAGGTATTGAAGAATAGCTTCACCAAGGGCAACCTCAATGGTGGGATTTGAACCGACACCTCAACACACTTAATCAAGCACTTGAGACCACTCGGCCTGACAAAACATTTGTTAAATGTCTCGATGGGATCGACACATGGCCCTGCCATTGCTCTACCTCACTTTCATTGATTTCAATCTGGGGTTTACATACAGCAACAACAGTTTTTTAAGATCATTTGCCACTTCAAAAATAACAGGATGAGGTGGCCGAGTGGTTAAGGCGATGGACTGCTAATCCATTATGCTCTGCATGCATGGGTTCGAATCCCATCCTCATCGTGTAATAATTTAAATTCTGTGCTTTATTTTGGCACTGGAAGATTTTGACTTTCACAAACACTGGTAAAATTGCTGACTGCCACAGCGAGAGCACAGGACTTGGTATCTGAGTGGTGAAGGCGATGAACTGCATGTGTGGATTATAACACCAACCAAGTCTCGATGTGATCGACACATGGCCCTGCCATTGCTCTACCTCACTTTCATTGATTTCAATCTGGGGTTTACATACAGCAACAACAGATTTTTAAGATCATTTGCCAATTCAAAAAAAATCAGGGTGAGGTGGCCGAGTGGTTAAGGCGATGGACTGCTAATCCATTATGCTCTGCATGCATGGGTTCGAATCCCATCCTCATCGTGTAACAATTAAATTCTGTGCTTTATTTTGGCACTGGAAGATTTTGACTTTCACAAACACTGGTAAAATTGCTGACTGCCACAGCGAGAGCACAGGACTTGGTATCTGAGTGGTGAAGGCGATGAACTGCATGTGTGGATTATAACACCAACCTCTTCACAAAACATTTGTTATTTCCTCTCTTACATGGCCCCACATGAAAATAGAATCCCTGCTCAAGCCTCGAGCGACTAATAAGATTCAGGTATTGAAGAATAGCTTCACCAAGGGCAACCTCAATGGTGGGATTTGAACCGACACCTCAACACACTTAATCAAGCACTTGAGACCACTCGGCCTGACAAAACATTTGTTAAATGTCTCGATGGGATCGACACATGGCCCTGCCATTGCTCTACCTCACTTTCATTGATTTCAATCTGGGGTTTACATACAGCAACAACAGTTTTTTAAGATCATTTGCCACTTCAAAAATAACAGGATGAGGTGGCCGAGTGGTTAAGGCGATGGACTGCTAATCCATTATGCTCTGCATGCATGGGTTCGAATCCCATCCTCATCGTGTAACAATTTAAATTCTGTGCTTTATTTTGGCACTGGAAGATTTTGACTTTCACAAACACTGGTAAAATTGCTGACTGCCACAGCGAGAGCACAGGACTTGGTATCTGAGTGGTGAAGGCGATGAACTGCATGTGTGGATTATAACACCAACCTCTTCACAAAACATTTGTTATTTCCTCTCTTACATGGCCCCACATGAAAATAGAATCCCTGCTCAAGCCTCGAGCGACTAATAAGATTCAGGTATTGAAGAATAGCTTCACCAAGGGCAACCTCAATGGTGGGATTTGAACCGACACCTCAACACACTTAATCAAGCACTTGAGACCACTCGGCCTGACAAAACATTTGTTAAATGTCTCGATGGGATCGACACATGGCCCTGCCATTGCTCTACCTCACTTTCATTGATTTCAATCTGGGGTTTACATACAGCAACAACAGTTTTTTAAGATCATTTGCCAAAAAAAAAAACAGGATGAGGTGGCCGAGTGGTTAAGGCGATGGACTGCTAATCCATTATGCTCTGCATGCATGGGTTCGAATCCCATCCTCATCGTGTAACAATTTAAATTCTGTGCTTTATTTTGGCACTGGAAGATTTTGACTTTCACAAACACTGGTAAAATTGCTGACTGCCACAGCGAGAGCACAGGACTTGGTATCTGAGTGGTGAAGGCGATGAACTGCATGTGTGGATTATAACACCAACCTCTTCACAAAACATTTGTTATTTCCTCTCTTACATGGCCCCACATGAAAATAGAATCCCTGCTCAAGCCTCGAGCGACTAATAAGATTCAGGTATTGAAGAATAGCTTCACCAAGGGCAACCTCAATGGTGGGATTTGAACCGACACCTCAACACACTTAATCAAGCACTTGAGACCACTCGGCCTGACAAAACATTTGTTAAATGTCTCGATGGGATCGACACATGGCCCTGCCATTGCTCTACCTCACTTTCATTGATTTCAATCTGGGGTTTACATACAGCAACAACAGTTTTTAAGATCATTTGCCACTAAAAAAAAACAGGATGAGGTGGCCGAGTGGTTAAGGCGATGGACTGCTAATCCATTATGCTCTGCATGCATGGGTTCGAATCCCATCCTCATCGTGTAACAATTAAATTCTGTGCTTTATTTTGGCACTGGAAGATTTTGACTTTCACAAACACTGGTAAAATTGCTGACTGCCACAGCGAGAGCACAGGACTTGGTATCTGAGTGGTGAAGGCGATGAACTGCATGTGTGGATTATAACACCAACCTCTTCACAAAACATTTGTTATTTCCTCTCTTACATGGCCCCACATGAAAATAGAATCCCTGCTCAAGCCTCGAGCGACTAATAAGATTCAGGTATTGAAGAATAGCTTCACCAAGGGCAACCTCAATGGTGGGATTTGAACCGACACCTCAACACACTTAATCAAGCACTTGAGACCACTCGGCCTGACAAAACATTTGTTAAATGTCTCGATGGGATCGACACATGGCCCTGCCATTGCTCTACCTCACTTTCATTGATTTCAATCTGGGGTTTACATACAGCAACAACAGTTTTTTAAGATCATTTGCCACTTCAAAAATAACAGGATGAGGTGGCCGAGTGGTTAAGGCGATGGACTGCTAATCCATTATGCTCTGCATGCATGGGTTCGAATCCCATCCTCATCGTGTAATAATTTAAATTCTGTGCTTTATTTTGGCACTGGAAGATTTTGACTTTCACAAACACTGGTAAAATTGCTGACTGCCACAGCGAGAGCACAGGACTTGGTATCTGAGTGGTGAAGGCGATGAACTGCATGTGTGGATTATAACACCAACCTCTTCACAAAACATTTGTTATTTCCTCTCTTACATGGCCCCACATGAAAATAGAATCCCTGCTCAAGCCTCGAGCGACTAATAAGATTCAGGTATTGAAGAATAGCTTCACCAAGGGCAACCTCAATGGTGGGATTTGAACCGACACCTCAACACACTTAATCAAGCACTTGAGACCACTCGGCCTGACAAAACATTTGTTAAATGTCTCGATGGGATCGACACATGGCCCTGCCATTGCTCTACCTCACTTTCATTGATTTCAATCTGGGGTTTACATACAGCAACAACAGTTTTTTAAGATCATTTGCCACTTCAAAAATAACAGGATGAGGTGGCCGAGTGGTTAAGGCGATGGACTGCTAATCCATTATGCTCTGCATGCATGGGTTCGAATCCCATCCTCATCGTGTAACAATTAAAATTCTGTGCTTTATTTTGGCACTGGAAGATTTTGACTTTCACAAACACTGGTAAAATTGCTGACTGCCACAGCGAGAGCACAGGACTTGGTATCTGAGTGGTGAAGGCGATGAACTGCATGTGTGGATTATAACACCAACCTCTTCACAAAACATTTGTTATTTCCTCTCTTACATGGCCCCACATGAAAATAGAATCCCTGCTCAAGCCTCGAGCGACTAATAAGATTCAGGTATTGAAGAATAGCTTCACCAAGGGCAACCTCAATGGTGGGATTTGAACCGACACCTCAACACACTTAATCAAGCACTTGAGACCACTCGGCCTGACAAAACATTTGTTAAATGTCTCGATGGGATCGACACATGGCCCTGCCATTGCTCTACCTCACTTTCATTGATTTCAATCTGGGGTTTACATACAGCAACAACAGTTTTTTAAGATCATTTGCCACTTCAAAAATAACAGGATGAGGTGGCCGAGTGGTTAAGGCGATGGACTGCTAATCCATTATGCTCTGCATGCATGGGTTCGAATCCCATCCTCATCGTGTAACAATTTAAATTCTGTGCTTTATTTTGGCACTGGAAGATTTTGACTTTCACAAACACTGGTAAAATTGCTGACTGCCACAGCGAGAGCACAGGACTTGGTATCTGAGTGGTGAAGGCGATGAACTGCATGTGTGGATTATAACACCAACCTCTTCACAAAACATTTGTTATTTCCTCTCTTACATGGCCCCACATGAAAATAGAATCCCTGCTCAAGCCTCGAGCGACTAATAAGATTCAGGTATTGAAGAATAGCTTCACCAAGGGCAACCTCAATGGTGGGATTTGAACCGACACCTCAACACACTTAATCAAGCACTTGAGACCACTCGGCCTGACAAAACATTTGTTACTGTCTCGATGGGATCGACACATGCCCTGCAATTGCTCTACCTCACTGTTCATTGATTTCAATCTGGGGTTTACATACAGCAACAACAGATTTTTAAGATCATTTGCCAATTAAAAAATACAGGGTGAGGGGCCGAGTGGTTAAGGCGATGGACTGCTAATCCATTATGCTCTGCATGCATGGGTCGAATCCATCCTCATCGTGTAACAATTTAAATTCTGTGCTTTATTTTGGCACTGGTAGATTTTGACTTTCACAAACACTGGTAAAATTGCTGACTGCCACAGCGAGAGCACAGGACTTGGTATCTGAGTGGTGAAGGCGATGAACTGCATGTGTGGATTATAACACCAACCTCTTCACAAAACATTTGTTATTTCCTCTCTTACATGGCCCCACATGAAAATAGAATCCCTGCTCAAGCCTCGAGCGACTAATAAGATTCAGGTATTGAAGAATAGCTTCACCAAGGGCAACCTCAATGGTGGGATTTGAACCGACACCTCAACACACTTAATCAAGCACTTGAGACCACTCGGCCTGACAAAACATTTGTTAAATGTCTCGATGGGATCGACACATGGCCCTGCCATTGCTCTACCTCACTTTCATTGATTTCAATCTGGGGTTTACATACAGCAACAACAGATTTTTAAGATCATTTGCCAATTCAAAATAACAGATGAGGTGGTCCGAGTGGTTAAGGCCGATGGACTGCTAATCCATTGATGCTCTGCATGCATGGGTTCGAAATCCCATCCTCATCGTGTAACAATTTAAATTCTGTGCTTTATTTTGGCACTGGTAGATTTTGACTTTCACAAACACTGGTAAAATTGCTGACTGCCACAGCGAGAGCACAGGACTTGGTATCTGAGTGGTGAAGGCGATGAACTGCATGTGTGGATTATAACACCAACCTCTTCACAAAACATTTGTTATTTCCTCTCTTACATGGCCCCACATGAAAATAGAATTCCCTGCTCAAGCCTCGAGCGACTAATAAGATTCAGGATTGAAGAATAGCTTCACCAAGGGCAACCTCAATGGTGGGATTTGAACCGACACCTCAACACACTTAATCAAGCACTTGAGACCCCTCGGCCCTGACAAAACATTTGTTTAAATGTCTCGATGGATCGACACATGGCCCTGCCATTGCTCTACCTCACTTTCATTGATTTTCAATCTGGGGTTTACATACAGCAAACAACCGATTTTAAGATCATTTGCCAATTCAAAAAAAATCAGGGTGAGGTGCACGATGTGGTTAAGGCGATGGACTGCTAATCCATTATGCTCTGCATGCATGGTTTCGAATCCCATCCTCATCGTGTAACAATTAAATTCTGTGCTTTATTTGGCACTGGTAAGATTTGACTTTCACAAACACTGGTAAAATTGCTGACTGCCACAGCGAGAGCACAGGACTTGGTATCTGAGTGGTGAAGGCGATTGAACTGCATGTGTGGATTATAACACCAACCTCTTCACAAAACATTTGTTATTTCCTCTCTTACATGGCCCCACATGAAAATAGAATCCCTGCTCAAGCCTCGAGCGGACTAATAAGATTCAGGTATTGAAGAATAGCTTCACCAAGGGCAACCTCAATGGTGGGATTTGAACCGACACCTCAACACACTTAATCAAGCACTTGAGACCACTCGGCCTGACAAAACATTTGTTAAATGTCTCGAATGGGATCGACACATGCCCTGCCATTGCTCTACCTCACTTTCATTGATTTCAATCTGGGGTTTACATACAAGCAACAACAGTTTTTTTAAATCATTTGCCACTTCAAAAATAACAGGATGAGGTGGCCGAGTGGTTAAGGCGATGGACTGCTAATCCATTATGCTCTGCATGCATGGGTTCGAATCCCATCCTCATCGTGTAATAATTTAAATTCTGTGCTTTATTTTGGCACTGGTAGATTTGACTTTCACAAACACTGGTAAATTGCTGACTGCCACAGCGAGAGCACAGGACTTGGTATCTGAGTGGTGAAGGCGATGAACTGCATGTGTGGATTATAACACCCAACCTCTTCACAAAACATTTGTTATTTCCTCTCTTACATGGCCCCACATGAAAATAGAATCCCTGCTCAAGCCTCGAGCGACTAATAAGATTCAGGTATTGAAGAATAGCTTCACCAAGGGCAACCTCAATGGTGGGATTTGAACCGACACCTCAACACACTTAATCAAGCACTTGAGACCACTCGGCCTGACAAACATTTGTTAAATGTCTCGATGGGATCGACACATGGCCCTGCCATTGCTTACCTCACTTTCATTGATTTCAATCTGGGTTTACATACAGCAACAACAGATTTTTAAGATCATTTGCCACTTCAAAAAAAACAGGATGAGGTGGCCGAGTGGTTAAGGCGATGGACTGCTAATCCATTATGCTCTGCATGCATGGGTTCGAATCCCATCCTCATCGTGTAACAATTTAAATTCTGTGCTTTATTTTGGCACTGGAAGATTTTGACTTTCACAAACACTGGTAAAATTGCTGACTGCCACAGCGAGAGCACAGGACTTGGTATCTGAGTGGTGAAGGCGATGAACTGCATGTGTGGATTATAACACCAACCTCTTCACAAAACATTTGTTATTTCCTCTCTTACATGGCCCCACATGAAAATAGAATCCCTGCTCAAGCCTCGAGCGACTAATAAGATTCAGGTATTGAAGAATAGCTTCACCAAGGGCAACCTCAATGGTGGGATTTGAACCGACACCTCAACACACTTAATCAAGCACTTGAGACCACTCGGCCTGACAAAACATTTGTTAAATGTCTCGATGGGATCGACACATGGCCCTGCCATTGCTCTACCTCACTTTCATTGATTTCAATCTGGGGTTTACATACAGCAACAACAGTTTTTTAAGATCATTTGCCACTTCAAAAAACAGGATGAGGTGGCCGAGTGGTTAAGGCGATGGACTGCTAATCCATTATGCTCTGCATGCATGGGTTCGAATCCCATCCTCATCGTGTAACAATTAAAATTCTGTGATTTATTTTGGCACTGGAAGATTTTGACTTTCACAAACACTGGTAAAATTGCTGACTGCCACAGCGAGAGCACAGGACTTGGTATCTGAGTGGTGAAGGCGATGAACTGCATGTGTGGATTATAACACCAACCTCTTCACAAAACATTTGATATTTCCCTCTCGTACATGGCCCCACATGAAAATAGAATCCCTGCTCAAGCCTCGAGCGACTAATAAGATTCAGGTATTGAAGAATAGCTTCACCAGGGCAACCTCAATGGTGGGATTTGAACCGACACCTCAACACACTTAATCAAGCACTTGAGACCACTCGGCCTGACAAAACATTTGTTAAATGTCTCGATGGGATCGACACATGGCCCTGCCATTGCTCTACCTCACTTTCATTGATTTCAATCTGGGGTTTACATACAGCAACAACAGTTTTTTAAGATCATTTGCCACTTCAAAAATAACAGGATGAGGTGGCCGAGTGGTTAAGGCGATGGACTGCTAATCCATTATGCTCTGCATGCATGGGTTCGAATCCCATCCTCATCGTGTAATAATTTAAATTCTGTGCTTTATTTTGGCACTGGAAGATTTTGACTTTCACAAACACTGGTAAATTGCTGACTGCCACAGCGAGAGCACAGGACTTGGTATCTGAGTGGTGAAGGCGATGAACTGCATGTGTGGATTATAACACCAACCTCTTCACAAAACATTTGTTATTTCCTCTCTTACATGGCCCCACATGAAATAGAATCCCTGCTCAAGCCTCGAGCGACTAATAAGATTCAGGTATTGAAGAATAGCTTCACCAAGGGCAACCTCAATGGTGGGATTTGAACCGACACCTAAACACACTTAATCAAGCACTTGAGACCACTCGGCCTGACAAAACATTTGTTAAATGTCTCGATGGGATCGACACATGGCCCTGCCATTGCTCTACCTCACTTTCATTGATTTCAATCTGGGGTTTACATACAGCAACAACAGTTTTTTAAGATCATTTGCCACTTCAAAAAAATCAGGATGAGGTGGCCGAGTGTTAAGGCGATGGACTGCTAATCCATTATGCTCTGCATGCATGGGTTCGAATCCCATCCTCATGTGTAATAATTTAAATTCTGTGCTTTATTTTGGCACTGGAGATTTTGACTTTCACAAACACTGGTAAAATTGCTGACTGCCACAGCGAGAGCACAGGACTTGGTATCTGAGTGGTGAAGGCGATGAACTGCATGTGTGGATTATAACACCAACCTCTTCACAAAACATTTGTTATTTCCTCTCTTACATGGCCCCACATGAAATAGAATCCCTGCTCAAGCCTCGAGCGACTAATAAGATTCAGGTATTGAAGAATAGCTTCACCAAGGGCAACCTCAATGGTGGGATTTGAACCGACACCTCAACACACTTAATCAAGCACTTGAGACCACTCGGCCTGACAAAACATTGTTAAATGTCTCGATGGGATCGACACATGGCCTGCCATTGCTCTACCTCACTTTCATTGATTTCAATCTGGGGTTTACATACAGCAACAACAGTTTTTTAAGATCATTTGCCACTTAAAAAATAACAGGATGAGGTGGCGAGTGGTTAAGGCGATGGACTGCTAATCCATTATGCTCTGCATGCATGGGTTCGAATCCCAATCATCGTCGTGTAACAATTAAAATTCTGTGCTTTATTTTGGCACTGGTAGATTTTGACTTTCACAAAACACTGGTAAAATTGCTGACTGCCACGCGAGAGCACAGGACTTGGTATCTGAGTGGTGAAGGCGATGAACTGCATGTGTGGATTATACACCCAACCTCTTCACAAACATTTGTTATTTCCTCTCTTACATGGCCCCACATGAAAATAGAATCCCTGCTCAAGCCTCGAGCGACTAATAAGATTCAGGTATTGAAGAATAGCTTCACCAAGGGCAACCTCAATGGTGGGATTTGAACCGACACCTCAACACACTTAATCAAGCACTTGAGACCACTCGCCTGACAAAACATTTGTTAAATGTCTCGATGGGATCGACACATGGCCCTGCCATTGCTCTACCTCACTTTCATTGATTTCAATCTGGGTTTACATACAGCAACAACAGATTTTTAAGATCATTTGCCACTTCAAAAATAACAGGGATGAGGTGGCCGAGTGGTTAAGGCGATGGACTGCTAATCCATTATGCTCTGCATGCATGGGTTCGAATCCCATCCTCATCGTTGTGTACAATTTAAATTCTGTGCTTTATTTTGGCACTGGTAGATTTTGACTTTCACAAACACTGGTAAAATTGCTGACTGCCACAGCGAGAGCACAGGACTTGGTATCTGAGTGGTGAAGGCGATGATGAACTGCATGTGTGGATTATAACACCAACCTCTTCACAAAACATTTGTTATTTCCTCTCTACATGGCCCCACATGAAAATAGAATCCCTGCTCAAGCCTCGAGCGACTAATAAGATTCAGGTATTGAAGAATAGCTTCACCAAGGGCAACCTCAATGGTGGGATTTGAACCGACACCTCAACACACTTAATCAAGCACTTGAGACCACTCGGCCTGACAAAACATTTGTTAAATGTCTCGATGGGATCGACACATGGCCCTGCCATTGCTCTACCTCCACTTTCATTGATTTCAATCTGGGGTTTACATACAGCAACAACAGTTTTTTAAGATCATTTGCCACTTCAAAAAAAAACAGGATGGAGGTGGCCGAGTGGTTAAGGCGATGGACTGCTAATCCATTATGCTCTGCATGCATGGGTTCGAATCCCATCCTATTGTGTAATAATTAAATTCTGTGCTTTATTTTGGCACTGGAAGATTTGACTTCACAAAACACTGGTAAAATTGCTGACTGCCACAGCGAGAGCACAGGACTTGGTATCTGAGTGGTGAAGGCGATGAACTGCATGTGTGGATTATAACACCAACCTCTTCACAAAACATTTGTTATTTCCCTCTCTTACATGGCCCCACATGAAAATAGAATCCCTGCTCAAGCCTCAGCGACTAATAAGATTCAGGTATTGAAGAATAGCTTCACCAAGGGCAACCTCAATGGTGGGATTTGAACCGACACCTCAACACACTTAATCAAGCACTTGAGACCACTCGGCCACAAAACATTTTTTAAATGTCTCGATGGGATCGACACATGGCCCTGCCATTGCTCTACCTCACTTTCATTGATTTCAATCGGGGTTTACATACAGCAACAACAGTTTTTTTAAGATCATTTGCCACTCAAAAATACAGGATGAGGTGGCCGAGTGGTTAAGGCGATGGACTGCTAATCCATTTGCTCTGCATGCATGGGTTCGAATCCCATCCTCATCGTGTAACAATTAAAATTGGTGCTTTATTGGCACTGGTAGATTTTGACTTTCACAAACACTGGTAAAATTGCTGACTGCCACAGCGAGAGCACAGGACTTGGTATCTGAGTGGTGAAGGCGAGGCGATGAACTGCATGTGTGGATTATAACACCAACCTCTTCACAAAACATTTGTTATTTCCTCTCTTACATGGCCCCACATGAAAATAGAATCCCTGCTCAAGCCTCGAGCGACTAATAAGATTCAGGTATTGAAGAATAGCTTCACCAAGGGCAACCTCAATGGTGGGATTTGAACCGACACCTCAACACACTTAATCAAGCACTTGAGACCACTCGGCCTGACAAAACATTTGTTAAATGTCTCGATGGGATCGACACATGGCCCTGCCATGCTCTACCTCACTTCATTGATTTCAATCGGGGTTTACATACAGCAACAACAGTTTTTAAGATCATTTGCCACTTCAAAAAACAACAGGATGAGGTGGACCGAGTGGTTAAGGCGATGGACTGCTAATCCCTTATGCTCTGCATGCATGGGTTCGAATCCCATCCTCATCGTGTAACAATTAAAATTCTGTGCTTTATTTTGGCACTGGAAGATTTGACTTTCACAAACACTGGTAAAAAATTGCTGACTGCCACAGCGAGAGCACAGGACTTGGTATCTGAGTGGTGAAGGCGATTAACTGCATGTGTGGATTATAACACCAAACTCTTCACAAAACATTTGTTATTTCCTTCTTACATGGCCCCCACATAAAATCGAATCCCTGCTCAAGCCTCGAGCGCTCTAATAGATTCAGGTATTGAAGCATGCTTCACCAGGGCAACCTCAATGGTGGGATTTGAACCGACACCTCAACACACTTAATCAAGCACTTGAGACCACTCGGCCCTGACCACAAACATTGTTAAATGTCTCGATGGGATCGACACATGGCCCTGCCATTGCTCTACCTCACTTTCATTGATTTCAATCTGGGTTTACATACAGCAACAAACAGTTTTTTAAGATCATTTGCCACTTCAAAAATCAGGTGAGGTGGCCGAGTGGTTAAGGCGATGGACTGCTAATCCATTATGCTCTGCATGCATGGGTTCGAATCCCATCCTCATCGTGTAACAATTATCAATTGTGCTTTATTTTGGCACTGGAAGATTTTGACTTTCACAAACACTGGTAAAAATTGCTGACTGCCACAGCGAGAGCACAGGACTTGGTATCTGAGTGGTGAAGGCGATGAACTGCATGTGTGGATTATAACACCACCTCTTCACAAAACATTTGTTATTTCCTCTCTTACATGGCCCCACATGAAAATAGAATCCCTGCTCAAGCCTCGAGAGACTAATAAGATTCAGGTATTGAAGATATATTCAGCTTCACCAAGGGCAACCTCAATGGTGGGATTGAACGACACACCTCAACACACTTAATCAAGCACTTGAGACCACTCGGCCTGACAAAACATTTGTTTTAATGTCTCGATGGGATCGCACATGCCCTGCCATTGCTCTACCTCACTTTCATTGATTTCAATCTGGGGTTTACATACAGCAACAACAGTTTTTTAAGATCATTTTGCCAATTCAAAAAAAAATCAGGATGAGGTGGCCGAGTGGTTAAGGCGATGGACTGCAATCCATTAGCTCTGCATGCATGGGTTCGAATCCATCCTCATTGTGTAACAATTTAAATTCTTGCTTTATTTTGGCACTGGTAGATTTTGACTTTCAAAACACTGGTAAAAATTGCTGACTGCCACAGCGGAGCACAGGACTTGGTATCTGAGTGGTGAAGGCGATGAACTGCATGTGTGGATTATAACACCAACCTCTTCACAAAACATTTGTTATTTCTCTCTTACATGGCCCCACATGAAATAGAATCCCTGCTCAAGCCTCGAGCGACTAATAAGATTCAGGTATTGAAGAATAGCTTCACCAAGGGCAACCTCAATGGTGGGATTTGAACCGACACCTCAACACACTTAATCAAGCACTTGAGACCACTCGGCCTGACAAAACATTTGTTAAATGTCTCGATGGGATCGACACATGGCCATGCCATCTGCTCTAACTCACTTTCATTGATTTCAATCTGGGGTTTACATACAGCAACAACAGTTTTTTAAGATCATTTGCCACTTCAAAAATAACAGGATGAGGTGGCCGAGTGGTTAAGGCGATGGACTGCTAATCCATTATGCTCTGCATGCAGGGTCGAATCCCATCCATCGTGCTTTTGTAACATTTCTTTTAACAATTAAAATTGTGCGTTATTTTGGACTGGAAGATTTTGACTTTCACAAACACTGGTAAAATTGCTGAATGCCACAGCGAGAGCACAGGATCTGGTATCTGAGTGGTGAGGCGATGAACTGCATGTGTGGATTATAACACCAACCCCCTTCACAAAACATTTGTTATTTCCTCTCTTACATGGCCCCACATGAAATAGAATCCCTGCTCAAGCCTCGAGCGACTAATAAGATTCAGGTATTGAAGAATAGCTTCACCAGGGCAACCTCAATGGTGGGATTTGAACCGACACCTCAACACACTTAATCAAGCACTTGAGAGACACTCGGCCTGCACAAAACTTGTTAAATGTCTCGATGGATCGACACATGGCCCTGCCATTGCTCTACCTCACTCATTGATTTCAATCTGGGGTTTACATACAGCAACAACAGTTTTTAAGATCATTTGCCACTTCAAAAATAACAGGATGAGGTGGACGAGTGGTTAAGGCGATGGACTGCTAATCCATTATGCTCTGCATGCATGGGTTCGAATCCCTCCTATCGTTTATTGTAAAATTAAAATTCTGTGATTTATTTTGGCACACTGGAAGATTTGACTTCACAAACACTGGTTAAAATTGCTGACTGCCACAGCGAGAGCCACAGGACTTGGTATCTGAGTGGTGAAGGCGATGAACTGCATGTGGGATTATAAACACCAACCTCTTCACAAACATTTGTTATTTCCTCTCTTACATGGCCCCCACATGAAAATAGAATCCCTGGGCAAGCCTCGGCGCGACTAATAAGATTCAGGTATTGAAGAATAGCTTCACCAAGGGCAAC
>NW_022263065.1:0-87215 GCF_002021735.2 Oncorhynchus kisutch
ATAGCCTCACATTGACTCGTACAAGTACCCCCTGTATATTCCTCCACATTGACTCTGTACCGTACCCCTGTATATAGCCTCCACATTGACTCTGTACCGGTTACCCCTGTATATAGCCTCCACATTGACTCTGTAACGTACCCCCTTATATAGCCTCCACATGACTCTGTACCGGTACCCCTGTATATAGCCTCCACATTGACTAGGACCAGTACCACCTGTATATAGCCTCCACATTGACTCGTACCGGTACCCCCTGTATATAGCCTCCACATTGACTCTGTACCAGTACCCCTGTATATAGCCTCCACATTGACTCTGTACCGGTACCCCTGTATATAGCCTCCACATTGACTCTGTACCGGTACCCCCTGTATATAGCCTCCACATTGACTCTGTACCGGTACCCCCTGTATATAGCCTCCACATTGACTCTGTACCGGTACCCCTGTATAGCCTCCACATTGACTCTGTACCGGTACCCCTGTATATAGCCTCCACATGACTCTGTACCAGGACCCCTGTATATAGCCTCCACATTGACTCTGTACCGGTACCCCTGTATATAGCTCCACATTGACTCTGTACCAGTACCCCTGTATATAGCCTCCACATTGACTCTGTACCGGTACCCCTGTATATAGCCTCCACATTGACTCTGTACCGGTACCCCTGTATATAGCCTCCACATTGACTCTGTACCCGTACCCCCTGTATATAGCCTCCACATTGACTCTGTACGGTACCCCCTGTATATAGCCTCCACATTGACTCTGTACCAGTACCCCTGTATATAGCCTCCACATTGACTCTGTACCAGTACCCCTGTATATAGCCTCCACATTGACTCTGTACCGGTACCCCTGTATATAGCCTCCACATTGACTCTGTACCAGTACCCCTGTATATAGCCTCCACATTGACTCTGTACCAGTACCCCTGTATATAGCCTCCACATTGACTCTGTACGGTACCCCCTGTATTAGCCTCCACATTGACTCTGTACCAGTACCCCTGTATATAGCCTCCACATTGACTCTGTACCAGTACCCCTGTATATAGCCTCCACATTGACTCTGTACCAGTACCCCTGTATATAGCCTCCACATTGACTCTGTACCAGTACCCCTGTATATAGCCTCCACATTGACTCTGTACCAGTACCACCTGTATATAGCCTCCACATTGACTCTGTACCAGTACCCTGTATATAGCCTCCACATTGACTCTGTACCAGTACCCCTGTATATAGCCTCCACATTGACTCTGTACCAGTACCCCCTGTATATAGCCTCCACATTGACTCTGTACCAGTACCCCTGTATATAGCCTCCACATTGACTCTGTACGGTACCCCCTGTATATAGCCTCCACATGACTCTGTACCAGTACCCCCTGTATATAGCCTCCACATTGACTCTGTACCAGTACCCCTGTATATAGCCTCCACATTGACTCTGTACCAGTACCCCTGTATATAGCCTCCACATTGACTCTGTACCAGTAACCCCTGTATATAGCCTCCACATTGACTCTGTACCAGTACCCCTGTATATAGCCTCCACATTGACTCTGTACAGTACCCCTGTATATAGCCTCCACATTGACTCTGTACCATACCCCTGTATATAGCCTCCACATTGACTCTGTACCAGTACCCCCTGTATATAGCCTCCACATTGACTCTGTACCAGTACCCCCTGTATATAGCCTCCACATTGACTCTGTACCGGTACCCTGTATATAGCCTCCACATTGACTCTGTACCAGTACCCCTGTATATAGCCTCCACATTGACTCTGTACCGGTACCCCTTGTATATAGCCTCCACATTGACTGTACCGGTACCCCCTGTATATAGCCTCCCACATTGACTCTGTACCGTAACCCCTGTATATAGCCTCCACATTGACTCTGTACCAGTACCCCCTGTATATAGCCTCCACATTGACTCTGTACCGTACCCCTGTATATAGCCTCCACGACTCTGTACCGGTACCCCTGTATATAGCCTCCACATTGACTCTGTACCGGTACCCCCTGTATATAGCCTCCACATTGACTCTGTACCATACCCCCTGTATATAGCCTCCACATTGACTCTGTACCGTACCCCCTGTATATAGCCTCACATTGACTCTGTACCAGTACCCCCTGTATATAGCCTCCACATTGACTCTGTACCAGTACCCCTGTATATAGCCTCCACATTGACTCTGTACCGTACCCTGTATATAGCCTCCACATTGACTCTGTACCAGTACCCCCTGTATATAGCCTCCACATTGACTCTGTACCAGTACCCCCTGTATATAGCCTCCACATTGACTCTGTACCGGTACCCCCTGTATATAGCCTCCACATTGACTCTGTACCAGTACCCCCTGTATATAGCCTCCACATTGACTCTGTACCAGTACCCCCTGTATATAGCCTCCACATTGACTCTGTACAGTACCCCCTGTATATAGCCTCCACATTGACTCTGTACCGGTACCCCTGTATATAGCCTCCACATTGACTCTGTACCAGTACCCCCTGTATATAGCCTCCACATTGACTCTGTACCGTACCCCTGTATATAGCCTCCACATTGACTCTGTACCGGTACCCCTGTATATAGCCTCCACATTGACTCTGTACCAGTACCCCTGTATATAGCCTCCACATTGACTCTGTACCGGTACCCCTGTATATAGCCTCCACATTGACTCTGTACCAGTACCCCCTGTATATAGCCTCCACATTGACTCTGTACCAGTACCCCTGTATATAGCCTCCACATTGACTCTGTACCAGTACCCCTGTATATAGCCTCCACATTGACTCTGTACCGTACCCCCTGTATATAGCCTCCACATTGACTCTGTACCAGTACCACCTGTATATAGCCTCCACATTGACTCTGTACCAGTACCCCTGTATATAGCCTCCACATTGACTCTGTACCGGTACCCTGTATATAGCCTCCACATTGACTCTGTACCAGTACCCCTGTATATAGCCTCCACATTGACTCTGTACCAGTACCCCTGTATATAGCCTCCACATTGACTCTGTACCAGTACCCCCTGTATATAGCCTCCACATTGACTCTGTACCAGTACCCTGTATATAGCCTCCACATTGACTCTGTACCAGTACCCCTGTATATAGCCTCCACATTGACTCTGTACCGGTACCCCTGTATATAGCCTCCACATTGACTCTGTACCAGTACCCCCTGTATATAGCCTCCACATTGACTCTGTACCGGTACCCCTGTATATAGCCTCCACATTGACTCTGTACCGGTACCCCCTGTATATAGCCTCCACATTGACTCTGTACCGGTAACCCCTGTATATAGCCTCCACATTGACTCTGTACCAGTACCCCTGTATATAGCCTCCACATTGACTCTGTACCAGTACCCCCTGTATATAGCCTCCACATTGACTCTGTACCAGTACCCCTGTATATAGCCTCCACATTGACTCTGTACCAGGACCCCTGTATATAGCCTCCACATTGACTCTGTACCAGTACCCCTGTATATAGCCTCCACATTGACTCTGTACCGGTACCCCCTGTATATAGCCTCCACATTGACTCTGTACCGGTACCCCTGTATATAGCCTCCACATTGACTCTGTACCAGTACCCCTGTATATAGCCTCCACATTGACTCTGTACCAGTACCCTGTATATAGCCTCCACATGACTCTGTACCAGTACCCCCTGTATATAGCCTCCACATTGACTCTGTACCGGTACCCCTGTATATAGCCTCCACATTGACTCTGTACAGTACCCCTGTATATAGCCTCCACATTGACTCTGTACCAGTACCCCCTGTATATAGCCTCCACATTGACTCTGTACCAGTACCCCCTGTATATAGCCTCCACATTGACTCTGTACCAGTACCCCCTGTATATAGCCTCCACATTGACTCTGTACCAGTACCCCTGTATATAGCCTCCACATTGACTCTGTACCAGTACCCCCTGTATATAGCCTCCACATTGACTCTGTACCGGTACCCCCTGTATATAGCCTCCACATTGACTCTGTACCGGTACCCCCTGTATATAGCCTCCACATTGACTCTGTACCGGTACCCCCTGTATATAGCCTCCACATTGACTCTGTACCGGTACCCCTGTATATAGCCTCCACATTGACTCTGTACCAGTACCCCTGTATATAGCCTCCACATTGACTCTGTACCAGTACCCCCTGTATATAGCCTCCACATTGACTCTGTACCGTAACCCCCTGTATATAGCCTCCACATTGACTCTGTACCGGTACCCCTGTATATAGCCTCCACATTGACTCTGTACCAGTACCCCTGTATATAGCCTCCACATTGACTCTGTACCGGTAACCCCTGTATATAGCCTCCACATTGACTCTGTACCGTACCCCCTGTATATAGCCTCCACATTGACTCTGTACCAGTACCCCTGTATATAGCCTCCACATTGACTCTGTACCAGTACCCCTGTATATAGCCTCCACATTGACTCTGTACCGGTATACCCTGTATATAGCCTCCACATTGACTCTGTACCAGTACCCCTGTATATAGCCTCCACATTGACTCTGTACCAGTACCCCCTGTATATAGCCTCACATTGACTCTGTACCAGTACCCCTGTATATAGCCTCCACATTGACTCTGTACCAGTACCCCTGTATATGCCTCCACATTGACTCTGTACCAGTACCCCTGTATATAGCCTCCACATTGACTCTGTACCGGTACCCCTGTATATAGCCTCCACATTGACTCTGTACCAGTACCCCTGTATATAGCCTCCACATTGACTCTGTACCGGTACCCCCTGTATATAGCCTCCACATTGACTCTGTACCGGTACCCCTGTATATAGCCTCCACATTGACTCTGTACCGGTACCCCTGTATATAGCCTCCACATTGACTCTGTACCAGTACCCCCTGTATATAGCCTCCACATTGACTCTGTACCGGTACCCCTGTATATAGCCTCCACATTGACTCTGTACCAGTACCCCTGTATATAGCCTCCACATTGACTCTGTACAGTACCCCCTGTATATAGCCTCCACATTGACTCTGTACAGTACCCCCTGTATATAGCCTCCACATTGACTCTGTACCGGTACCCCCTGTATATAGCCTCCACATTGACTCTGACCAGTACCCCCTGTATATAGCCTCCACATTGACTCTGTACCAGTACCCCTGTATATAGCCTCCACATTGACTCTGTACCAGTACCCCTGTATATAGCCTCCACATTGACTCTGTACCAGTACCCCCTGTATATAGCCTCCACATTGACTCTGTACCGGTACCCCCTGTATATAGCCTCCACATTGACTCTGTACCAGTACCCCTGTATATAGCCTCCACATTGACTCTGTACCGGTAACCCCTGTATATAGCCTCCACATTGACTCTGTACCAGTACCCCCTGTATATAGCCTCCACATTGACTCTGTACCAGTACCCCTGTATATAGCCTCCACATTGACTCTGTACCAGTACCCCTGTATATAGCCTCCACATTGACTCTGTACCGTACCCCTGTATATAGCCTCCACATTGACTCTGTACGGTACCCCCTGTATATAGCCTCCACATTGACTCTGTACCGGTACCCCCTGTATATAGCCTCCACATTGACTCTGTACCGGTACCCCCTGTATATAGCCTCCACATTGACTCTGTACCGTACCCCTGTATATAGCCTCCACATTGACTCTGTACCAGTACCCCTGTATATAGCCTCCACATTGACTCTGTACCAGTACCCCTGTATATAGCCTCCACATTGACTCTGTACCGGTACCCCCTGTATATAGCCTCCACATTGACTCTGTACCGTACCCCCTGTATATAGCCTCCACATTGACTCTGTACCAGTACCCCTGTATATAGCCTCCACATTGACTCTGTACCAGTACCCCCTGTATATAGCCTCCACATTGACTCTGTACCAGTACCCCTGTATATAGCCTCCACATTGACTCTGTACCAGTACCCCCTGTATATAGCCTCCACATTGACTCTGTACCAGTACCCCCTGTATATAGCCTCCACATTGACTCTGTACCAGTACCCCCTGTATATAGCCTCCACATTGACTCTGTACCAGTACCCCCTGTATATAGCCTCCACATTGACTCTGTACCAGTACCCCCTGTATATAGCCTCCACATTGACTCTGTACCAGTACCCCTGTATATAGCCTCCACATTGACTCTGTACCAGTACCCCTGTATATAGCCTCCACATTGACTCTGTACCAGTACCCCCTGTATATAGCCTCCACATTGACTCTGTACCAGTACCCTGTATATAGCCTCCACATTGACTCTGTACCGGTACCCCCTGTATATAGCCTCCACATTGACTCTGTACCAGTACCCCTGTATATAGCCTCCACATTGACTCTGTACCAGTACCCCCTGTATATAGCCTCCACATTGACTCTGTACAGTACCCCCTGTATATAGCCTCCACATTGACTCTGTACCGGTACCCCCTGTATATAGCCTCCACATTGACTCTGTACCGGTACCCCTGTATATAGCCTCCACATTGACTCTGTACCGTACCCCCTGTATATAGCCTCCACATTGACTCTGTACCGGTACCCCCTGTATATAGCCTCCACATTGACTCTGTACAGTACCCCCTGTATATAGCCTCCACATTGACTCTGTACCAGTACCCTGTATATAGCCTCCACATTGACTCTGTACCAGTACCCCTGTATATAGCCTCCACATTGACTCTGTACCGGTACCCCCTGTATATAGCCTCCACATTGACTCTGTACCAGTACCCCTGTATATAGCCTCCACATTGACTCTGTACCAGTACCCCCTGTATATAGCCTCCACATTGACTCTGTACCAGTACCCCTGTATATAGCCTCCACATTGACTCTGTACCAGTACCCCCTGTATATAGCCTCCACATTGACTCTGTACCAGTACCCCTGTATATAGCCTCCACATTGACTCTGTACCGGTACCCCTGTATATAGCCTCCACATTGACCTGTACCAGTACCCCCTGTATATAGCCTCCACATTGACTCTGTACAGTACCCCTGTATATAGCCTCCACATTGACTCTGTACCGTACCCCTGTATATAGCCTCCACATTGACTCTGTACCAGTACCCCCTATATAGCCTCCACATTGACTCTGTACCGGTACCCCCTGTATATAGCCTCCACATTGACTCTGTACCATACCCCTGTATATAGCCTCCACATTGACTCTGTACCAGTACCCCTGTATATAGCCTCCACATTGACTCTGTACCAGTACCCCTGTATATAGCCTCCACATTGACTCTGTACCAGTACCCCCTGTATATAGCCTCCACATTGACTCTGTACCAGTACCCCTGTATATAGCCTCCACATTGACTCTGTACCAGTACCCCTGTATATAGCCTCCACATTGACTCTGTACCAGTACCCCCTGTATATAGCCTCCACATTGACTCTGTACCAGTACCCCCTGTATATAGCCTCCACATTGACTCTGTACCAGTACCCCCTGTATATAGCCTCCACATTGACTCTGTACCAGTACCCCCTGTATATAGCCTCCACATTGACTCTGTACCGGTACCCCCTGTATATAGCCTCCACATTGACTCTGTACCGGTACCCCCTGTATATAGCCTCCACATTGACTCTGTACCAGTACCCCCTGTATATAGCCTCCACATTGACTCTGTACCGGTACCCCCTGTATATAGCCTCCACATTGACTCTGTACCAGTACCCCCTGTATATAGCCTCCACATTGACTCTGTACCAGTACCCCCTGTATATAGCCTCCACATTGACTCTGTACCAGTACCCCCTGTATATAGCCTCCACATTGACTCTGTACCAGTACCCCTGTATATAGCCTCCACATTGACTCTGTACCAGTACCCCTGTATATAGCCTCCACATTGACTCTGTACCAGTACCCCTGTATATAGCCTCCACATTGACTCTGTACAGTACCCTGTATATAGCCTCCACATTGACTCTGTACCAGTACCCCTGTATATAGCCTCCACATTGACTCTGTACCAGTACCCCTGTATATAGCCTCCACATTGACTCTGTACAGTACCCCTGTATATAGCCTCCACATTGACTCTGTACCGGTACCCCCTGTATATAGCCTCCACATTGACTCTGTACCGTACCCCCTGTATATAGCCTCCACATTGACTCTGTACAGTACCCCCTGTATATAGCCTCCACATTGACTCTGTACCGGTACCCCTGTATATAGCCTCCACATTGACTCTGTACCGTACCCCTGTATATAGCCTCCACATTGACTCTGTACGGTACCCCCTGTATATAGCCTCCACATTGACTCTGTACGGTACCCCCTGTATATAGCCTCCACATTGACTCTGTACCAGTACCCCTGTATATAGCCTCCACATTGACTCTGTACCAGTACCCCCTGTATATAGCCTCCACATTGACTCTGTACCAGTACCCCTGTATATAGCCTCCACATTGACTCTGTACCAGTACCCCCTGTATATAGCCTCCACATTGACTCTGTACCGTAACCCCTGTATATAGCCTCCACATTGACTCTGTACCGGTACCCCCTGTATATAGCCTCCACATTGACTCTGTACCGGTACCCCTGTATATAGCCTCCACATTGACTCTGTACCGGTACCCCCTGTATATAGCCTCCACATTGACTCTGTACCAGTACCCCCTGTATATAGCCTCCACATTGACTCTGTACCAGTACCCCCTGTATATAGCCTCCACATTGACTCTGTACCGGTACCCCCTGTATATAGCCTCCACATTGACTCTGTACCGGTACCCCCTGTATATAGCCTCCACATTGACTCTGTACCGGTACCCCCTGTATATAGCCTCCACATTGACTCTGTACCGGTACCCCTGTATATAGCCTCCACATTGACTCTGTACCAGTACCCCTGTATATAGCCTCCACATTGACTCTGTACCAGTACCCCTGTATATAGCCTCCACATTGACTCTGTACCAGTACCCCCTGTATATAGCCTCCACATTGACTCTGTACCAGTACCCCTGTATATAGCCTCCACATTGACTCTGTACCAGTACCCCCTGTATATAGCCTCCACATTGACTCTGTACCGTACCCCTGTATATAGCCTCCACATTGACTCTGTACCGGTACCCCCTGTATATAGCCTCCACATTGACTCTGTACCGTACCCCCTGTATATAGCCTCCACATTGACTCTGTACCAGTACCCCTGTATATAGCCTCCACATTGACTCTGTACCAGTACCCCCTGTATATAGCCTCCACATTGACTCTGTACCAGTACCCCCTGTATATAGCCTCCACATTGACTCTGTACCGGTACCCCCTGTATATAGCCTCCACATTGACTCTGTCGGTACCCCTGTATATAGCCTCCACATTGACTCTGTACCGGTACCCCCTGTATATAGCCTCCACATTGACTCTGTACCAGTACCCCTGTATATAGCCTCCACATTGACTCTGTACCGGTACCCCCTGTATATAGCCTCCACATTGACTCTGTACCGGTACCCCCTGTATATAGCCTCCACATTGACTCTGTACCGGTACCCCTGTATATAGCCTCCACATTGACTCTGTACCGGTACCCCTGTATATAGCCTCCACATTGACTCTGTACCGGTACCCCCTGTATATAGCCTCCACATTGACTCTGTACCAGTACCCCCTGTATATAGCCTCCACATTGACTCTGTACCGTACCCCCTGTATATAGCCTCCACATTGACTCTGTACGGTACCCCCTGTATATAGCCTCCACATTGACTCTGTACCAGTACCCCTGTATATAGCCTCCACATTGACTCTGTACCGGTACCCCCTGTATATAGCCTCCACATTGACTCTGTACCAGTACCCCTGTATATAGCCTCCACATTGACTCTGTACCGGTACCCCCTGTATATAGCCTCCACATTGACTCTGTACCGTACCCCCTGTATATAGCCTCCACATTGACTCTGTACCAGTACCCCTGTATATAGCCTCCACATTGACTCTGTACCAGTACCCCTGTATATAGCCTCCACATTGACTCTGTACGGTACCCCCTGTATATAGCCTCCACATTGACTCTGTACCGTACCCCCTGTATATAGCCTCCACATTGACTCTGTACCGGTACCCCTGTATATAGCCTCCACATTGACTCTGTACCGTAGTACCCCCTGTATATAGCCTCCACATTGACTCTGTACCGTACCCCCTGTATATAGCCTCCACATTGACTCTGTACCGGTACCCCCTGTATATAGCCTCCACATTGACTCTGTACCAGTACCCCTGTATATAGCCTCCACATTGACTCTGTACCGTACCCCTGTATATAGCCTCCACATTGACTCTGTACCAGTACCCCCTGTATATAGCCTCCACATTGACTCTGTACCGGTACCCCCTGTATATAGCCTCCACATTGACTCTGTACCGGTACCCCTGTATATAGCCTCCACATTGACTCTGTACCAGTACCCCCTGTATATAGCCTCCACATTGACTCTGTACCGGTACCCCCTGTATATAGCCTCCACATTGACTCTGTACCGGTACCCCCTGTATATAGCCTCCACATTGACTCTGTACCGGTACCCCCTGTATATAGCCTCCACATTGACTCTGTACCAGTACCCCCTGTATATAGCCTCCACATTGACTCTGTACCAGTACCCCTGTATATAGCCTCCACATTGACTCTGTACCGGTACCCCTGTATATAGCCTCCACATTGACTCTGTACCGGTACCCCTGTATATAGCCTCCACATTGACTCTGTACCAGTACCCCTGTATATAGCCTCCACATTGACTCTGTACAGTACCCCCTGTATATAGCCTCCACATTGACTCTGTACCGGTACCCCTGTATATAGCCTCCACATTGACTCTGTACGGTACCCCCTGTATATAGCCTCCACATTGACTCTGTACAGTACCCCTGTATATAGCCTCCACATTGACTCTGTACCAGTACCCCTGTATATAGCCTCCACATTGACTCTGTACCGGTACCCCTGTATATAGCCTCCACATTGACTCTGTACCGGTACCCCCTGTATATAGCCTCCACATTGACTCTGTACCAGTACCCCTGTATATAGCCTCCACATTGACTCTGTACCAGTACCCCTGTATATAGCCTCCACATTGACTCTGTACCGGTACCCCCTGTATATAGCCTCCACATTGACTCTGTACCGTACCCCCTGTATATAGCCTCCACATTGACTCTGTACCAGTACCCCCTGTATATAGCCTCCACATTGACTCTGTACCGGTACCCCCTGTATATAGCCTCCACATTGACTCTGTACCGGTACCCCCTGTATATAGCCTCCACATTGACTCTGTACCGGACCCTGTATATAGCCTCCACATTGACTCTGTACCAGTACCCCCTGTATATAGCCTCCACATTGACTCTGTACCAGTACCCCTGTATATAGCCTCCACATTGACTCTGTACGGTACCCCCTGTATATAGCCTCCACATTGACTCTGTACCGGTACCCCTGTATATAGCCTCCACATTGACTCTGTACCGGTACCCCCTGTATATAGCCTCCACATTGACTCTGTACCGGTACCCCTGTATATAGCCTCCACATTGACTCTGTACAGTACCCCTGTATATAGCCTCCACATTGACTCTGTACCAGTACCCCCTGTATATAGCCTCCACATTGACTCTGTACCAGTACCCCTGTATATAGCCTCCACATTGACTCTGTACCAGTACCCCTGTATATAGCCTCCACATTGACTCTGTACCGGTACCCCCTGTATATAGCCTCCACATTGACTCTGTACCGGTACCCCCTGTATATAGCCTCCACATTGACTCTGTACCGGTACCCCTGTATATAGCCTCCACATTGACTCTGTACCGGTACCCCTGTATATAGCCTCCACATTGACTCTGTACCAGTACCCCTGTATATAGCCTCCACATTGACTCTGTACCAGTACCCCCTGTATATAGCCTCCACATTGACTCTGTACCAGTACCCCCTGTATATAGCCTCCACATTGACTCTGTACCGGTACCCCTGTATATAGCCTCCACATTGACTCTGTACCGGTACCCCTGTATATAGCCTCCACATTGACTCTGTACAGTACCCCTGTATATAGCCTCCACATTGACTCTGTACCGGTACCCCCTGTATATAGCCTCCACATTGACTCTGTACGGTACCCCCTGTATATAGCCTCCACATTGACTCTGTACCAGTACCCCTGTATATTGTATATAGCCCCTCCACATTGACTCTGTACGGTACCCCCTGTATATAGCCTCCACATTGACTCTGTACAGGTACCCCCTGTATATAGCCTCCACATTGACTCTGTACCAGTACCCCTGTATATAGCCTCCACATTGACTCTGTACCGGTACCCCCTGTATATAGCCTCCACATTGACTCTGTACCGGTACCCCTGTATATAGCCTCCACATTGACTCTGTACCAGTACCCCCTGTATATAGCCTCCACATTGACTCTGTACCGGTACCCCCTGTATATAGCCTCCACATTGACTCTGTACCAGTACCCCTGTATATAGCCTCCACATTGACTCTGTACCAGTACCCCTGTATATAGCCTCCACATTGACTCTGTACCGTACCCCTGTATATAGCCTCCACATTGACTCTGTACCAGTACCCCCTGTATATAGCCTCCACATTGACTCTGTACCGGTACCCCTGTATATAGCCTCCACATTGACTCTGTACCAGTACCCCCTGTATATAGCCTCCACATTGACTCTGTACCAGTACCCCCTGTATATAGCCTCCACATTGACTCTGTACCGGTACCCCCTGTATATAGCCTCCACATTGACTCTGTACCGGTACCCCCTGTATATAGCCTCCACATTGACTCTGTACCGGTACCCCCTGTATATAGCCTCCACATTGACTCTGTACCAGTACCCCTGTATATAGCCTCCACATTGACTCTGTACCAGTACCCCTGTATATAGCCTCCACATTGACTCTGTACCAGTACCCCCTGTATATAGCCTCCACATTGACTCTGTACAGTACCCCTGTATATAGCCTCCACATTGACTCTGTACCAGTACCCCTGTATATAGCCTCCACATTGACTCTGTACCAGTACCCCTGTATATAGCCTCCACATTGACTCTGTACCGTACCCCCTGTATATAGCCTCCACATTGACTCTGTACCGGTACCCTGTATATAGCCTCCACATTGACTCTGTACCAGTACCCCCTGTATATAGCCTCCACATTGACTCTGTACCGTACCCCTGTATATAGCCTCCACATTGACTCTGTACCAGTACCCCCTGTATATAGCCTCCACATTGACTCTGTACCAGTACCCCTGTATATAGCCTCCACATTGACTCTGTACCGTACCCCTGTATATAGCCTCCACATTGACTCTGTACCAGTACCCCTGTATATAGCCTCCACATTGACTCTGTACCAGTACCCCCTGTATATAGCCTCCACATTGACTCTGTACCGTACCCCCTGTATATAGCCTCCACATTGACTCTGTACCGGTACCCCCTGTATATAGCCTCCACATTGACTCTGTACCGGTACCCCCTGTATATAGCCTCCACATTGACTCTGTACCAGTACCCCCTGTATATAGCCTCCACATTGACTCTGTACCAGTACCCCCTGTATATAGCCTCCACATTGACTCTGTACCAGTACCCCCTGTATATAGCCTCCACATTGACTCTGTACCAGTACCCCCTGTATATAGCCTCCACATTGACTCTGTACCAGTACCCCCTGTATATAGCCTCCACATTGACTCTGTACCAGTACCCCTGTATATAGCCTCCACATTGACTCTGTACCGGTACCCCTGTATATAGCCTCCACATTGACTCTGTACCAGTACCCCTGTATATAGCCTCCACATTGACTCTGTACCAGTACCCCTGTATATAGCCTCCACATTGACTCTGTACCAGTACCCCCTGTATATAGCCTCCACATTGACTCTGTACCAGTACCCCCTGTATATAGCCTCCACATTGACTCTGTACCGGTACCCCCTGTATATAGCCTCCACATTGACTCTGTACAGTACCCCCTGTATATAGCCTCCACATTGACTCTGTACCAGTACCCCCTGTATATAGCCTCCACATTGACTCTGTACCAGTACCCCCTGTATATAGCCTCCACATTGACTCTGTACCGGTACCCCTGTATATAGCCTCCACATTGACTCTGTACCAGTACCCCCTGTATATAGCCTCCACATTGACTCTGTACAGTACCCCCTGTATATAGCCTCCACATTGACTCTGTACCAGTACCCCCTGTATATAGCCTCCACATTGACTCTGTACCAGTACCCCCTGTATATAGCCTCCACATTGACTCTGTACCAGTACCCTGTATATAGCCTCCACATTGACTCTGTACCGGTACCCCCTGTATATAGCCTCCACATTGACTCTGTACAGTACCCCTGTATATAGCCTCCACATTGACTCTGTACCAGTACCCCCTGTATATAGCCTCCACATTGACTCTGTACCGGTACCCCTGTATATAGCCTCCACATTGACTCTGTACCAGTACCCCCTGTATATAGCCTCCACATTGACTCTGTACCGTACCCCTGTATATAGCCTCCACATTGACTCTGTACCAGTACCCCCTGTATATAGCCTCCACATTGACTCTGTACCAGTACCCCTGTATATAGCCTCCACATTGACTCTGTACCGGTACCCCCTGTATATAGCCTCCACATTGACTCTGTACCAGTACCCCTGTATATAGCCTCCACATTGACTCTGTACCAGTACCCCTGTATATAGCCTCCACATTGACTCTGTACCGGTACCCCTGTATATAGCCTCCACATTGACTCTGTACCGGTACCCCCTGTATATAGCCTCCACATTGACTCTGTACAGTACCCCTGTATATAGCCTCCACATTGACTCTGTACCAGTACCCCCTGTATATAGCCTCCACATTGACTCTGTACGGTACCCCCTGTATATAGCCTCCACATTGACTCTGTACCAGTACCCCCTGTATATAGCCTCCACATTGACTCTGTACCAGTACCCCCTGTATATAGCCTCCACATTGACTCTGTACCAGTACCCCCTGTATATAGCCTCCACATTGACTCTGTACCAGTACCCCCTGTATATAGCCTCCACATTGACTCTGTACGGTACCCCTGTATATAGCCTCCACATTGACTCTGTACCGGTACCCCCTGTATATAGCCTCCACATTGACTCTGTACCGGTACCCCCTGTATATAGCCTCCACATTGACTCTGTACCGGTACCCCCTGTATATAGCCTCCACATTGACTCTGTACAGTACCCCTGTATATAGCCTCCACATTGACTCTGTACCAGTACCCCTGTATATAGCCTCCACATTGACTCTGTACCAGTACCCCTGTATATAGCCTCCACATTGACTCTGTACCAGTACCCCCTGTATATAGCCTCCACATTGACTCTGTACCAGTACCCCTGTATATAGCCTCCACATTGACTCTGTACCGGTACCCCTGTATATAGCCTCCACATTGACTCTGTACCGGTACCCCTGTATATAGCCTCCACATTGACTCTGTACCAGTACCCCTGTATATAGCCTCCACATTGACTCTGTACCAGTACCCCTGTATATAGCCTCCACATTGACTCTGTACAGTACCCCCTGTATATAGCCTCCACATTGACTCTGTACCGTACCCCTGTATATAGCTCCACATTGACTCTGTACCGGTACCCCCTGTATATAGCCTCCACATTGACTCTGTACCAGTACCCCTGTATATAGCCTCCACATTGACTCTGTACCAGTACCCCCTGTATATAGCCTCCACATTGACTCTGTACCAGTACCCCTGTATATAGCCTCCACATTGACTCTGTACCGGTACCCCCTGTATATAGCCTCCACATTGACTCTGTACCGGTACCCCCTGTATATAGCCTCCACATTGACTCTGTACCGGTACCCCCTGTATATAGCCTCCACATTGACTCTGTACAGTACCCCCTGTATATAGCCTCCACATTGACTCTGTACCAGTACCCCTGTATATAGCCTCCACATTGACTCTGTACCAGTACCCCTGTATATAGCCTCCACATTGACTCTGTACCGTACCCCTGTATATAGCCTCCACATTGACTCTGTACCAGTACCCCCTGTATATAGCCTCCACATTGACTCTGTACAGGTACCCCCTGTATATAGCCTCCACATTGACTCTGTACCGGTACCCCCTGTATATAGCCTCCACATTGACTCTGTACCAGTACCCCCTGTATATAGCCTCCACATTGACTCTGTACCAGTACCCCCTGTATATAGCCTCCACATTGACTCTGTACCAGTACCCCCTGTATATAGCCTCCACATTGACTCTGTACCGGTACCCCCTGTATATAGCCTCCACATTGACTCTGTACCGGTACCCCTGTATATAGCCTCCACATTGACTCTGTACCGGTACCCCCTGTATATAGCCTCCACATTGACTCTGTACCGGTACCCCTGTATATAGCCTCCACATTGACTCTGTACCAGTACCCCTGTATATAGCCTCCACATTGACTCTGTACGGTACCCCCTGTATATAGCCTCCACATTGACTCTGTACGGTACCCCTGTATATAGCCTCCACATTGACTCTGTACCGGTACCCCTGTATAGCCTCCACATTGACTCTGTACCAGTACCCCCTGTATATAGCCTCCACATTGACTCTGTACCAGTACCCCCTGTATATAGCCTCCACATTGACTCTGTACCAGTACCCCTGTATATAGCCTCCACATTGACTCTGTACCAGTACCCCCTGTATATAGCCTCCACATTGACTCTGTACCAGTACCCCTGTATATAGCCTCCACATTGACTCTGTACAGTACCCCCTGTATATAGCCTCCACATTGACTCTGTACCAGTACCCCCTGTATATAGCCTCCACATTGACTCTGTACCAGTACCCCCTGTATATAGCCTCCACATTGACTCTGTACCAGTACCCCCTGTATATAGCCTCCACATTGACTCTGTACCAGTACCCCTGTATATAGCCTCCACATTGACTCTGTACAGTACCCCCTGTATATAGCCTCCACATTGACTCTGTACCAGTACCCCCTGTATATAGCCTCCACATTGACTCTGTACCGGTACCCCCTGTATATAGCCTCCACATTGACTCTGTACCAGTACCCCCTGTATATAGCCTCCACATTGACTCTGTACCAGTACCCCTGTATATAGCCTCCACATTGACTCTGTACCAGTACCCCCTGTATATAGCCTCCACATTGACTCTGTACCGGTACCCCCTGTATATAGCCTCCACATTGACTCTGTACCGGTACCCTGTATATAGCCTCCACATTGACTCTGTACCGGTACCCCTGTATATAGCCTCCACATTGACTCTGTACCGGTACCCCCTGTATATAGCCTCCACATTGACTCTGTACCAGTACCCCTGTATATAGCCTCCACATTGACTCTGTACCAGTACCCCCTGTATATAGCCTCCACATTGACTCTGTACCAGTACCCCTGTATATAGCCTCCACATTGACTCTGTACCAGTACCCCCTGTATATAGCCTCCACATTGACTCTGTACCAGTACCCCTGTATATAGCCTCCACATTGACTCTGTACCGTACCCCTGTATATAGCCTCCACATTGACTCTGTACCGGTACCCCTGTATATAGCCTCCACATTGACTCTGTACCGGTACCCCCTGTATATAGCCTCCACATTGACTCTGTACCAGTACCCCCTGTATATAGCCTCCACATTGACTCTGTACCAGTACCCCCTGTATATAGCCTCCACATTGACTCTGTACCGGTACCCCTGTATATAGCCTCCACATTGACTCTGTACCGGTACCCCTGTATATAGCCTCCACATTGACTCTGTACCGGTACCCCTGTATATAGCCTCCACATTGACTCTGTACCGTACCCCTGTATATAGCCTCCACATTGACTCTGTACCAGTACCCCTGTATATAGCCTCCACATTGACTCTGTACCAGTACCCCTGTATATAGCCTCCACATTGACTCTGTACCAGTACCCCCTGTATATAGCCTCCACATTGACTCTGTACAGTACCCCTGTATATAGCCTCCACATTGACTCTGTACCAGTACCCCCTGTATATAGCCTCCACATTGACTCTGTACCGGTACCCCCTGTATATAGCCTCCACATTGACTCTGTACCGGTAACCCCTGTATATAGCCTCCACATTGACTCTGTACCGGTACCCCCTGTATATAGCCTCCACATTGACTCTGTACCGGTACCCCCTGTATATAGCCTCCACATTGACTCTGTACCGGTACCCCTGTATATAGCCTCCACATTGACTCTGTACCGGTACCCCTGTATATAGCCTCCACATTGACTCTGTACCGGTACCCCCTGTATATAGCCTCCACATTGACTCTGTACCAGTACCCCCTGTATATAGCCTCCACATTGACTCTGTACCAGTACCCCTGTATATAGCCTCCACATTGACTCTGTACGGTACCCCTGTATATAGCCTCCACATTGACTCTGTACCAGTACCCTGTATATAGCCTCCACATTGACTCTGTACCAGTACCCCCTGTATATAGCCTCCACATTGACTCTGTACCGGTACCCCTGTATATAGCCTCCACATTGACTCTGTACAGTACCCCCTGTATATAGCCTCCACATTGACTCTGTACCGGTACCCCCTGTATATAGCCTCCACATTGACTCTGTACCAGTACCCCTGTATATAGCTCCACATTGACTCTGTACCAGTACCCCTGTATATAGCCTCCACATTGACTCTGTACCGTACCCCTGTATATAGCCTCCACATTGACTCTGTACCGTACCCCCTGTATATAGCCTCCACATTGACTCTGTACCAGTACCCCCTGTATATAGCCTCCACATTGACTCTGTACCGGTACCCCTGTATATAGCCTCCACATTGACTCTGTACCAGTACCCCCTGTATATAGCCTCCACATTGACTCTGTACCGGTACCCCTGTATATAGCCTCCACATTGACTCTGTACCGGTACCCCCTGTATATAGCCTCCACATTGACTCTGTACCAGTACCCCTGTATATAGCCTCCACATTGACTCTGTACCGGTACCCCTGTATATAGCCTCCACATTGACTCTGTACCAGTACCCCTGTATATAGCCTCCACATTGACTCTGTACCGGTACCCCCTGTATATAGCCTCCACATTGACTCTGTACCGGTACCCCTGTATATAGCCTCCACATTGACTCTGTACCAGTACCCCTGTATATAGCCTCCACATTGACTCTGTACCGGTACCCCTGTATATAGCCTCCACATTGACTCTGTACCAGTACCCCCTGTATATAGCCTCCACATTGACTCTGTACCGGTACCCCTGTATATAGCCTCCACATTGACTCTGTACCAGTACCCCTGTATATAGCCTCCACATTGACTCTGTACCGGTACCCCCTGTATATAGCCTCCACATTGACTCTGTACCGGTACCCCCTGTATATAGCCTCCACATTGACTCTGTACGGTACCCCCTGTATATAGCCTCCACATTGACTCTGTACCGGTACCCCCTGTATATAGCCTCCACATTGACTCTGTACCAGTACCCCCTGTATATAGCCTCCACATTGACTCTGTACCGGTACCCCTGTATATAGCCTCCACATTGACTCTGTACCGTACCCCCTGTATATAGCCTCCACATTGACTCTGTACCAGTACCCCCTGTATATAGCCTCCACATTGACTCTGTACCAGTACCCCCTGTATATAGCCTCCACATTGACTCTGTACCGGTACCCCTGTATATAGCCTCCACATTGACTCTGTACCGTACCCCCTGTATATAGCCTCCACATTGACTCTGTACCATACCCCCTGTATATAGCCTCCACATTGACTCTGTACCGGTACCCCTGTATATAGCCTCCACATTGACTCTGTACCGGTAACCCCTGTATATAGCCTCCACATTGACTCTGTACCGGTACCCCTGTATATAGCCTCCACATTGACTCTGTACCAGTACCCCCTGTATATAGCCTCCACATTGACTCTGTACAGTACCCCTGTATATAGCCTCCACATTGACTCTGTACCGGTACCCCCTGTATATAGCCTCCACATTGACTCTGTACCGGTACCCCTGTATATAGCCTCCACATTGACTCTGTACCAGTACCCCTGTATATAGCCTCCACATTGACTCTGTACCGGTACCCCTGTATATAGCCTCCACATTGACTCTGTACCAGTACCCCTGTATAGCCTCCACATTGACTCTGTACCAGTACCCCCTGTATATAGCCTCCACATTGACTCTGTACCAGTACCCCTGTATATAGCCTCCACATTGACTCTGTACCGGTACCCCTGTATATAGCCTCCACATTGACTCTGTACCGGTACCCCTGTATATAGCCTCCACATTGACTCTGTACCAGTACCCCTGTATATAGCCTCCACATTGACTCTGTACCGGTACCCCTGTATATAGCCTCCACATTGACTCTGTACCGGTACCCCCTGTATATAGCCTCCACATTGACTCTGTACCAGTACCCCTGTATATAGCCTCCACATTGACTCTGTACCGGTACCCCCTGTATATAGCCTCCACATTGACTCTGTACCAGTACCCCCTGTATATAGCCTCCACATTGACTCTGTACAGTACCCCTGTATATAGCCTCCACATTGACTCTGTACCGGTACCCCCTGTATATAGCCTCCACATTGACTCTGTACCGGTAACCCCTGTATATAGCCTCCACATTGACTCTGTACCAGTACCCCCTGTATATAGCCTCCACATTGACTCTGTACCGGTACCCCCTGTATATAGCCTCCACATTGACTCTGTACCAGTACCCCTGTATATAGCCTCCACATTGACTCTGTACCAGTACCCCTGTATATAGCCTCCACATTGACTCTGTACCAGTACCCCTGTATATAGCCTCCACATTGACTCTGTACCAGTACCCCTGTATATAGCCTCCACATTGACTCTGTACCGGTACCCCCTGTATATAGCCTCCACATTGACTCTGTACCAGTACCCCTGTATATAGCCTCCACATTGACTCTGTACAGTACCCCCTGTATATAGCCTCCACATTGACTCTGTACCGGTACCCCCTGTATATAGCCTCCACATTGACTCTGTACCGGTACCCCCTGTATATAGCCTCCACATTGACTCTGTACCGGTACCCCCTGTATATAGCCTCCACATTGACTCTGTACCAGTACCCCTGTATATAGCCTCCACATTGACTCTGTACCAGTACCCCTGTATATAGCCTCCACATTGACTCTGTACCAGTACCCCCTGTATATAGCCTCCACATTGACTCTGTACCAGTACCCCTGTATATAGCCTCCACATTGACTCTGTACCAGTACCCCCTGTATATAGCCTCCACATTGACTCTGTACCAGTACCCCTGTATATAGCCTCCACATTGACTCTGTACCAGTACCCCTGTATATAGCCTCCACATTGACTCTGTACCGGTACCCCTGTATATAGCCTCCACATTGACTCTGTACCAGTACCCCCTGTATATAGCCTCCACATTGACTCTGTACAGTACCCCTGTATATAGCCTCCACATTGACTCTGTACCAGTACCCCCTGTATATAGCCTCCACATTGACTCTGTACCAGTACCCCTGTATATAGCCTCCACATTGACTCTGTACCGGTACCCCTGTATATAGCCTCCACATTGACTCTGTACCAGTACCCCTGTATATAGCCTCCACATTGACTCTGTACCAGTACCCCTGTATATAGCCTCCACATTGACTCTGTACCGGTACCCCTGTATATAGCCTCCACATTGACTCTGTACCGGTACCCCTGTATATAGCCTCCACATTGACTCTGTACCGGTACCCCCTGTATATAGCCTCCACATTGACTCTGTACCGGTACCCCTGTATATAGCCTCCACATTGACTCTGTACCAGTACCCCTGTATATAGCCTCCACATTGACTCTGTACCAGTACCCCTGTATATAGCCTCCACATTGACTCTGTACCAGTACCCCCTGTATATAGCCTCCACATTGACTCTGTACAGTACCCCTGTATATAGCCTCCACATTGACTCTGTACCAGTACCCCCTGTATATAGCCTCCACATTGACTCTGTACCGTACCCCCTGTATATAGCCTCCACATTGACTCTGTACCAGTACCTCCTGTATATAGCCTCCACATTGACTCTGTACCAGTACCCCCTGTATATAGCCTCCACATTGACTCTGTACCAGTACCCCCTGTATATAGCCTCCACATTGACTCTGTACCAGTACCCCTGTATATAGCCTCCACATTGACTCTGTACCGGTACCCCCTGTATATAGCCTCCACATTGACTCTGTACCAGTACCCCCTGTATATAGCCTCCACATTGACTCTGTACCAGTACCCCTGTATATAGCCTCCACATTGACTCTGTACCGGTACCCCCTGTATATAGCCTCCACATTGACTCTGTACCAGTACCCCCTGTATATAGCCTCCACATTGACTCTGTACCAGTACCCCCTGTATATAGCCTCCACATTGACTCTGTACCAGTACTCCCTGTATATAGCCTCCACATTGACTCTGTACCAGTACCCCCTGTATATAGCCTCCACATTGACTCTGTACCGGTACCCCCTGTATATAGCCTCCACATTGACTCTGTACCAGTACCCCTGTATATAGCCTCCACATTGACTCTGTACCAGTACCCCTGTATATAGCCTCCACATTGACTCTGTACCGGTACCCCTGTATATAGCCTCCACATTGACTCTGTACGGTACCCCTGTATATAGCCTCCACATTGACTCTGTACCAGTACCCCCTGTATATAGCCTCCACATTGACTCTGTACCAGTACCCCCTGTATATAGCCTCCACATTGACTCTGTACCGGTACCCCCTGTATATAGCCTCCACATTGACTCTGTACCAGTACCCCTGTATATAGCCTCCACATTGACTCTGTACCAGTACCCCCTGTATATAGCCTCCACATTGACTCTGTACCAGTACCCCCTGTATATAGCCTCCACATTGACTCTGTACCAGTACCCCTGTATATAGCCTCCACATTGACTCTGTACCGTACCCCCTGTATATAGCCTCCACATTGACTCTGTACCGGTACCCCCTGTATATAGCCTCCACATTGACTCTGTACCGGTACCCCTGTATATAGCCTCCACATTGACTCTGTACCGGTACCCCCTGTATATAGCCTCCACATTGACTCTGTACCGGTACCCCTGTATATAGCCTCCACATTGACTCTGTACCGGTACCCCCTGTATATAGCCTCCACATTGACTCTGTACCAGTACCCCTGTATATAGCCTCCACATTGACTCTGTACCAGTACCCCTGTATATAGCCTCCACATTGACTCTGTACCGGTACCCCTGTATATAGCCTCCACATTGACTCTGTACCGGTACCCCTGTATATAGCCTCCACATTGACTCTGTACCGGTACCCCTGTATATAGCCTCCACATTGACTCTGTACCAGTACCCCTGTATATAGCCTCCACATTGACTCTGTACCGTACCCCTGTATATAGCCTCCACATTGACTCTGTACCAGTACCCCCTGTATATAGCCTCCACATTGACTCTGTACCAGTACCCCCTGTATATAGCCTCCACATTGACTCTGTACCGGTACCCCTGTATATAGCCTCCACATTGACTCTGTACCGTACCCCTGTATATAGCCTCCACATTGACTCTGTACCAGTACCCCCTGTATATAGCCTCCACATTGACTCTGTACCAGTACCCCTGTATATAGCCTCCACATTGACTCTGTACCAGTACCCCTGTATATAGCCTCCACATTGACTCTGTACCAGTACCCCTGTATATAGCCTCCACATTGACTCTGTACCAGTACCCCTGTATATAGCCTCCACATTGACTCTGTACCAGTACCCCTGTATATAGCCTCCACATTGACTCTGTACCAGTACCCCTGTATATAGCCTCCACATTGACTCTGTACCAGTACCCCCTGTATATAGCCTCCACATTGACTCTGTACCAGTACCCCTGTATATAGCCTCCACATTGACTCTGTACCAGTACCACCTGTATATAGCCTCCACATTGACTCTGTACCAGTACCCCCTGTATATAGCCTCCACATTGACTCTGTACCGGTACCCCTGTATATAGCCTCCACATTGACTCTGTACCGGTACCCCCTGTATATAGCCTCCACATTGACTCTGTACCAGTACCCCCTGTATATAGCCTCCACATTGACTCTGTACCGGTACCCCCTGTATATAGCCTCCACATTGACTCTGTACCGGTACCCCCTGTATATAGCCTCCACATTGACTCTGTACCAGTACCCCCTGTATATAGCCTCCACATTGACTCTGTACCGGTACCCCCTGTATATATCCTCCACATTGACTCTGTACCAGTACCCCCTGTATATAGCCTCCACATTGACTCTGTACCAGTACCCCCTGTATATAGCCTCCACATTGACTCTGTACCAGTACCCCCTGTATATAGCCTCCACATTGACTCTGTACCGGTACCCCCTGTATATAGCCTCCACATTGACTCTGTACCAGTACCCCCTGTATATAGCCTCCACATTGACTCTGTACGGTACCCCCTGTATATAGCCTCCACATTGACTCTGTACCGGTACCCCCTGTATATAGCCTCCACATTGACTCTGTACCAGTACCCCCTGTATATAGCCTCCACATTGACTCTGTACCAGTACCCCCTGTATATAGCCTCCACATTGACTCTGTACCAGTACCCCCTGTATATAGCCTCCACATTGACTCTGTACCAGTACCCCTGTATATAGCCTCCACATTGACTCTGTACCAGTACCCCTGTATATAGCCTCCACATTGACTCTGTACCAGTACCCCCTGTATATAGCCTCCACATTGACTCTGTACCAGTACCCCTGTATATAGCCTCCACATTGACTCTGTACCAGTACCCCTGTATATAGCCTCCACATTGACTCTGTACCGGTACCCCTGTATATAGCCTCCACATTGACTCTGTACCGGTACCCCCTGTATATAGCCTCCACATTGACTCTGTACCAGTACCCCTGTATATAGCCTCCACATTGACTCTGTACCAGTACCCCTGTATATAGCCTCCACATTGACTCTGTACCAGTACCCCTGTATATAGCCTCCACATTGACTCTGTACCAGTACCTCCTGTATATAGCCTCCACATTGACTCTGTACCAGTACCCCCTGTATATAGCCTCCACATTGACTCTGTACCAGTACCCCCTGTATATAGCCTCCACATTGACTCTGTACCAGTACCCCCTGTATATAGCCTCCACATTGACTCTGTACCAGTACCCCTGTATATAGCCTCCACATTGACTCTGTACCGGTACCCCCTGTATATAGCCTCCACATTGACTCTGTACCAGTACCCCCTGTATATAGCCTCCACATTGACTCTGTACCAGTACCCCTGTATATAGCCTCCACATTGACTCTGTACCAGTACCTCCTGTATATAGCCTCCACATTGACTCTGTACCAGTACCTCCTGTATATAGCCTCCACATTGACTCTGTACCGGTACCCCCTGTATATAGCCTCCACATTGACTCTGTACCGGTACCCCCTGTATATAGCCTCCACATTGACTCTGTACTGGTACCCCCTGTATATAGCCTCCACATTGACTCTGTACCAGTACCCCCTGTATATAGCCTCCACATTGACTCTGTACCAGTACCCCCTGTATATAGCCTCCACATTGACTCTGTACCGGTACCCCTGTATATAGCCTCCACATTGACTCTGTACCGGTACCCCTGTATATATCCTCCACATTGACTCTGTATCAGTACCACCTGTATATAGCCTCCACATTGACTCTGTACCAGTACCCCCTGTATATAGCCTCCACATTGACTCTGTACCAGTACCTCCTGTATATAGCCTCCACATTGACTCTGTACCAGTACCCCTGTATATAGCCTCCACATTGACTCTGTACCAGTACCTCCTGTATATAGCCTCCACATTGACTCTGTACCAGTACCTCCTGTATATAGCCTCCACATTGACTCTGTACCAGTACCCCTGTATATAGCCTCCACATTGACTCTGTACCGGTACCCCTGTATATAGCCTCCACATTGACTCTGTACCGGTACCCCCTGTATATAGCCTCCACATTGACTCTGTACCAGTACCCCCTGTATATAGCCTCCACATTGACTCTGTACCAGTACCTCCTGTATATAGCCTCCACATTGACTCTGTACCAGTACCCCCTGTATATAGCCTCCACATTGACTCTGTACCAGTACCCCCTGTATATAGCCTCCACATTGACTCTGTACCAGTACCCCCTGTATATAGCCTCCACATTGACTCTGTACCAGTACCCCTGTATATAGCCTCCACATTGACTCTGTACCGGTACCCCCTGTATATAGCCTCCACATTGACTCTGTACCAGTACCCCCTGTATATAGCCTCCACATTGACTCTGTACCAGTACCCCCTGTATATAGCCTCCACATTGACTCTGTACCAGTACCTCCTGTATATAGCCTCCACATTGACTCTGTACCGGTACCTCCTGTATATAGCCTCCACATTGACTCTGTACCAGTACCCCCTGTATATAGCCTCCACATTGACTCTGTACCAGTACCCCCTGTATATAGCCTCCACATTGACTCTGTACCAGTACCCCCTGTATATAGCCTCCACATTGACTCTGTACCAGTACCCCCTGTATATAGCCTCCACATTGACTCTGTACCAGTACCACCTGTATATAGCCTCCACATTGACTCTGTACCAGTACCCCTGTATATAGCCTCCACATTGACTCTGTACCAGTACCCCCTGTATATAGCCTCCACATTGACTCTGTACCGGTACCCCCTGTATATAGCCTCCACATTGACTCTGTACCAGTACCACCTGTATATAGCCTCCACATTGACTCTGTACCAGTACCACCTGTATATAGCCTCCACATTGACTCTGTACCAGTACCACCTGTATATAGCCTCCACATTGACTCTGTACCGGTACCCCCTGTATATAGCCTCCACATTGACTCTGTACCGGTACCCCCTGTATATAGCCTCCACATTGACTCTGTACCGGTACCCCTGTATATAGCCTCCACATTGACTCTGTACCAGTACCCCCTGTATATAGCCTCCACATTGACTCTGTACCAGTACCCCCTGTATATAGCCTCCACATTGACTCTGTACCGGTACCCCCTGTATATAGCCTCCACATTGACTCTGTACCAGTACCTCCTGTATATAGCCTCCACATTGACTCTGTACCGGTACTCCCTGTATATACCTCCACATTGACTCTGTACCAGTACCCCCTGTATATAGCCTCCACATTGACTCTGTACCAGTACCTCCTGTATATAGCCTCCACATTGACTCTGTACCGGTACTCCCTGTATATAACCTCCACATTGACTCTGTACCAGTACCCCCTGTATATAGCCTCCACATTGACTCTGTACCAGTACCTCCTGTATATAGCCTCCACATTGACTCTGTACCAGTACCCCCTGTATATAGCCTCCACATTGACTCTGTACCAGTATCCCCTGTATATAGCCTCCACATTGACTCTGTACCGGTACCTCCTGTATATAGCCTCCACATTGACTCTGTACCAGTACCTCCTGTATATAGCCTCCACATTGACTCTGTACCAGTACCTCCTGTATATAGCCTCCACATTGACTCTGTACCAGTACCCCTGTATATAGCCTCCACATTGACTCTGTACCGGTACCCCTGTATATAGCCTCCACATTGACTCTGTACCAGGTACCCCCTTATATAGCCTCCACATTGACTCTGTACCAGTACCCCCTGTATATAGCCTCCACATTGACTCTGTACCAGTACCTCCTGTATATAGCTCCACATTGATCCTCCAGGACCCCCTGTATATAGCCTCCACCTTGACTCTGTACCAGTACCCCCTGTATATAGCCTCCACATTGACTCTGTACCAGTACCCCCTGTATATAGCCTCCACATTGACTCTGTACCAGTACCTCCTGTATATAGCCTCCACATTGACTCTGTACCGGTACCCCCTGTATATAGCCTCCACATTGACTCTGTACCAGTACCCCCTGTATATAGCCTCCACATTGACTCTGTACCAGTACCCCCTGTATATAGCCTCCACATTGACTCTGTACCAGTACCTCCTTGTATATAGCCTCCACATTGACTCTGTACCGGTACCTCCTGTATAGCCTCCACATTGACTCTGTACAGTACCCCCTGTATATAGCCTCCACATTGACTCTGTACCAGTACCTCCTGTATATAGCCTCCACATTGACTCTGTACCAGGACCCCCTGTATATAGCCTCCACATTGACTCTGTACCAGGACCCCCTGTATATAGCCTCCACATTGACTCTGTACCAGTACCACCTGTATATAGCCTCCACATTGACTCTGTACCAGTACCTCCTGTATATAGCCTCCACATTGACTCTGTACCAGTACCTCCTGTATATAGCCCTCCACATTGACTCTGTACGGTACCCCCTGTATATAGCCTCCACATTGACTCTGTACCAGTACCACCTGTATATATCCTCCACATTGACTCTGTACCAGTACCACCTGTATATAGCCTCCACATTGACTCTGTACCAGTACCACCTGTATATAGCCTCCACATTGACTCTGTACCGGTACCCCCTGTATATAGCCTCCATATTGACTCTGTACCGGTACCCTCCTGTATATAGCCTCCATATTGACTCTGTACCGGTACCTCCTGTATATAGCCTCCACATTGACTCTGTACCAGTACCCCCTGTATATAGCCTCCACATTGACTCTGTACCAGTACCCCCTGTATATAGCCTCCACATTGACTCTGTACCGGTACCCCCTGTATATAGCCTCCATATTGACTCTGTACCAGTACCTCCTGTATATAGCCTCCACATTGACTCTGTACCGGTACTCCCTGTATATAACCTCCACATTGACTCTGTACCAGTACCCCTGTATATAGCCTCCACATTGACTCTGTACCAGTACCTCCTGTATATAGCCTCCACATTGACTCTGTACCGGTACTCCCTGTATATAACCTCCACATTGACTCTGTACCAGTACCCCCTGTATATAGCCTCCACATTGACTCTGTACCAGTACCTCCTGTATATAGCCTCCACATTGACTCTGTACCAGTACCCCCTGTATATAGCCTCCACATTGACTCTGTACCAGTATCCCCTGTATATAGCCTCCACATTGACTCTGTACCGGTACCTCCTGTATATAGCCTCCACATTGACTCTGTACCAGTACCTCCTGTATATAGCCTCCACATTGACTCTGTACCAGTACCTCCTGTATATAGCCTCCACATTGACTCTGTACCAGTACCCTCCTGTATATAGCCTCCACATTGACTCTGTACCGGTACCTCCTGTATATAGCCTCCACATTGACTCTGTACCAGTACCTCCTGTATATAGCCTCCACATTGACTCAGTACCAGTACCACCTGTATATAGCCTCCACATTGACTAGGTACCAGTACCTCCTGTATATATCCTTGTTATTGTTATGTTGTGTTCCTTTTATATAGTTTTTTACTTAGTTTGTGGTAAATATTTTCTTATCTCTTCTTGAACTGCACTGTTGGTTAAGGGCTTGTAAGTCAAGCTTTGGGACAAGTCTCTTAATGTACTTGACAAATATCTGAATGTCCAGAGCTCGGACTTGAACCCGATTGAACATCTCTGGATAGACCTTAAAGTATCTGTGCAGCGACGCTCCCCACCAAACTGACAGAGCTTGAGAGGATCTGCAGAGAAGAATTGGAGAAACTCCCCAAATACAGGTGTGCCAAGCTTGTAGCGTCACACCCAAGAAAACCAAAGGTGGTTCAACAAAGTACTGAGTAAAGGGTCTGAATACTTATGTAAATGGAATATTTCAGTATTTTATTTTTAATCAATTTGCTAAAATGTCTAAACATGACAACAAGAGAGACAACACAACACCACATAAAGAGAGATCAAAGACTATAACATAGCATGGCTGCAACACAGCAACATATGACCACACAGCATGGTAGCAACACATGACCACATAGCATGGCTGCAACACATGACCACACAGCATGGCTGCAACACATGACCACACAGCATGGTAGCAACACATGACCACATAGCATGGCTGCAACACAGCATGGCAGCAACATATGACCACACAGCATGTAGCAACACATGACCACACAGCATGGTAGCAACACATGACCACACAGCATGGTAGCAACACATGACCACACAGCATGGCAGCAACACATGACCACACAGCATGGCAGCAACACATGACCACACAGCATGGCAGCAACACAACATGGTAGCAACACATGACCACACAGCATGGCAGCAACACAACATGGTAGCAACACAGCATGGCAGCAACACAACATGACAACAACACAACATGGCAGCAGCACAAAACATAGTACAAACATTATTGGGCCAACAGCACATAGTACAAACACAGACAACAGCACATAGTACAAACACAGACAACAGCACATAGTACAAACACAGACAACAGCACAAAGGGCAAGAAGGTAGAGACCATGATTGAGTCTTTGAATGAAGAGATGGAGATAAACTGTCCGGTTTGAGTGTTTGTTGCAGCTCGCTCCAGTTGCTAGATGTTGCAAACTGAAAAGAGGAGCGACCCAGGGATGTGTATGCTTTGGGGATCTTTAACAGAATGTGACTGGCAGAACGGGTGTTGTATGTGGAGGATGAGGGCTGCAGTAGGTGTCTCAGATAAGGGGGAGTGAGGCTTAACAGAATGTGACTGGCAGAATGGGTGTTGTATGTGGAGGATGAGGGCTGCAGTAGGTGTCTCAGATAAGGGGGAGTGAGGCTTAACAGAATGTGACTGGCAGAATGGGTGTTGTATGTGGAGGATGAGGGCTGCAGTAGGTGTCTCAGATAAGGGGGAGTGAGGCTTAACAGAATGTGACTGGCAGAATGGGTGTTGTATGTGGAGGATGAGGGCTGCAGTAGGTGTCTCAGATAAGGGGGAGTGAGGCTTAACAGAATGTGACTGGCAGAATGGGTGTTGTATGTGGAGGATGAGGGCTGCAGTAGGTGTCTCAGATAAGGGGGAGTGAGGCTTAACAGAATGTGACTGGCAGAACGGGTGTTGTATGTGGAGGATGAGGGCTGCAGTAGGTGTCTCAGATAAGGGGGAGTGAGGCTTAACAGAATGTGACTGGCAGAACGGGTGTTGTATGTGGAGGATGAGGGCTGCAGTAGGTGTCTCAGATAAGGGGGAGTGAGGCCTAAGATGATTTTGTAAATAAGCATCACATCTGTTGGTGCATTGTTGGTTCCATAGTTCCATCATCAGGACAAATTGGACCCATTCCAGTTGGATGAATACATTTGTACTTTATACCGTGCTTGCCAAATATCAGAACTCAGCATCAAACAGATCATACAAAATGCCCATTTTGGACCTTTTCTTAATTACTTTAAAATTCTACTTCACCAAAACCGCTGGACTGATCAACACCCAATTCGGTATGTAGCAGCTATCCACTGACATCTTTAAACACAGTATTTTCCAAGACTCTACATCAAACAACATGGCACTACAAGCCAATGTACTTGCATGACATTCTTTCCTGTAAAACAGCACCACCATGTGTCGAACTGAACCATACTTTACAACTTAGCTGGACTGACATCCCTGCTGGTTAGAGCGCCACCGTGTGGTCAATCTAAATGTGCTTACATATGTTGAGTTTTGACAGTGTACCAATTTGTCACAATACGAATATCCTCGTCTGATTTGTATGCATTTATGTGTGAGACCACGCCCACATGAATATTCATTGGGAAATAGCGGCCATGTTTTTGTTACTAGTATGGAAATGATTGTGTTGATAAACCTTGGTCCACACATGCCACATGTCAAGTTTTGTGCAGATCTGTCAATCGGTGCGAGAGGAGTAGAGTTTCAAGTGATTTTCACAACATTCTAAATGGTGGAAAATCCATCATGGCGGACTCTATGGGTTCCTGAGGGAAATGTGTTCCTTGTGAGGAGAGGGACCAATGGACCAAATTTCATGACTAGTTCACATGGGGTGCAGTGGCTGACCTTTCAAAGTGAGCAAATCCTATTGATTGTTGTAGCGCCACCATGTGGCCAATTGGCATAGTATTGCATGAGAGCGTGTGGCCTTTCCCACGTTGCACAGTCCTGGGCCTTATCATCTCACAGGAATTTGTATATTTTTCCAACAAAATGTCAGAAAAAGAAACATAACAATAATGAATTGGAACAAATACAATTGGGGTTCTATTCTACTATTTTATCAGGTTACAACACCCATACAGGTTCAGTGATTAATTGCTATATTGTAATTACTTCGCCACCATGGCCTATTTATTACCTTGCCTCTCTTATCCTACCTCATTTGCACATCCTGTATATATATTTTTTCCTACTGTATTATTGACTGTATGTTTGATTATTCTATGTGTAACTCTGTGATGTTGTTTGTGCCGAACTGCTTTGCTTTATCTTGGCCAGGTCGCAGTTGTAAATGAGAACTTGTTCTCAACTGGCCTACCTGGTAGGTGAAGGTGAAATAAACAAACAAAAACACAATACAGCTATTCTTCTGAGACCGAATAAACACTGCCACCTTGTGTTCAGATAATGGAATCACGTGAAGACATAACAAAGCAGAATAAACGGTGCTGATGTGATTAACTCCGGGAACCGAATGAGCGATTACCGTCTATTGTGAAGTATCCTGTATTAGTAAGAACTAGCGCGTGGAATGTAGGTTGTGTTTACTGAAGAGTCGCTCAAGTGATCAGGTAGTAAGTTACTTTGTATCAAGGATGTAGCCAACTGCTTTTTACCAAGGCCTTGTACGCAACACCTACAATATTCTTTCCAGGACAGACTGTTGGATTTGGATTGTATAAGGCTGCTGTTCAGTCGCTGTTGTTGCTCAGATGTGCCCAGACATTACGGACAAGATGGACGCTACAGTTTCTGGAGGCTTACAGTACAATAACAGAGTGTTGTTTGAACACCGATATCCGTGTTTACGGAGGGGATACCTGCATTCTCTGACTTCACAGTAAAAAGGCCTATTGTTAATTCACATATCATATCTGTTTATTAGGCTATTGGGCAGCGCGACGAAGAAGAAATAGGAATTCGGTTCAAATATTGTTTTTCATTTGTAGGCTTCCCCATCGAAAAGGGTGTAGGTTTAGTATAGCCTTCAACCCCTTAATACTGTATTGTCACAAAGCCGTCCGTTCCAGCTAGTGATTAGCAGAATGACTGATCCAAGCAGCAACACGGACTTTATGGCTGGCTACTCCGGTATCACCAGACCAAATGTAGCTGGCAGTGGGTTACCTCATCGGACGGTGCTGAACTCTCCCCCTCCTCCAGGGAGACTGACGTCCCTGCGGTCCCGAGACCTGACTCTGGGCGGGTTCAAAAAGGTGATACCCAATGGAAACGCTCATACTGTATATCACAGACTACGTACTCAACCCATAGAGATAGATAGAGGACTCATCTTTGTATCTGTGCCCTCAGGGCCCTGCTCCAGGCACACGTAAAATAAGCGGTCTCAATTAGCCATGTGAGAAGAAAATAAATTGAATTGATAAATTGTCTGGCTAGACTATCTAAACTAATCGTAGCCAATTTTTTTTTAAGTCCGTGAAGAACAACATTTTATTTTCAATGACAGCCTTGTTCAGGGGAAGAATGACAGGTTTTTACCTTGTCAGCTCGGGGATTTGATCTTGCAACCTTTCGGTTACTAGTCCAACACCCTAACCACTAGGATACCGGCCGCCCCAGGTATACCGACCAGGCACGCAGGGTACATGCAGAACTACAGGAAATTAACTGTAAAACTGCAACAACTAATAATTACTCTGCCCCATGCAAAACGTGTAGAATTGCATGAAATGTGTTATAACATTTTAAAAAATGCTCTGCCCCATGCCAAAATGTGTAGAACTGCAGAAGACTTGCTTTAAAACTGCAACATCATCTTCACCCCATGGCAAAAGGTGTAGAATGCCAGGAAATGTACTATAAAACATAAATATATTATCTCCACCATAAAGTGGGGGGCCACTAAAATGTAAATAACCGTTATTTAATTAGGCAAGTCAGTTAAGAACACATTCTTATTTACAATGACGGCCAACCAAAAGGCCTCCTGCAGGGATGGAGGCAGGGATTGAAAAAATATATATAGAACAAAAAACACACATCGTGACAAGAGAGACAACACTACATAAAGAGAGACAACACTACATAAAGAGAGACAACACTACATAAAGAGAGACAACACTACATAAAGAGAGACAACACTACATAAAGAGAGACAACACTACATAAAGAGAGACAACACTACATAAAGAGAGAGAACACTACATAAAGAGAGACAACACTACATAAAGAGAGACAACACTACATAAAGAGAGACAACACTACATAAAGAGAGACAACACTACATAAAGAGAGACAACACTACATAAAGAGAGACAACACTACATAAAGAGAGACAACACTACATAAAGAGAGACAACACTACATAAAGAGAGACAACACTACATAAAGAGAGACAACACTACATAAAGAGAGACAACACTACATAAAGAGAGACAACACTACATAAAGAGAGACAACACTACATAAAGAGAGACAACACTACATAAAGAGACAACACTACATAAAGAGAGACAACACTACATAAAGAGACAACACTACATAAAGAGAGACAACACTACATAAAGAGACAACACTACATAAAGAGAGACAACACTACATAAAGAGAGACAACACTACATAAAGAGAGACAACACTACATAAAGAGAGACAACACTACATAAAGAGAGACAACACTACATAAAGAGAGACCTAAGACAACATAGCAAGGCAGTAACACATAACACAGCATGGTAGCAACAGAACATGGTAGCAGTACAAAAAAAAAATGGTACAAACATTGGGCACAGAAAACAGCACAAAGGGAAAAAAGGTTGATCTTCTTTACGATTGGCTGAACCCTCCTGGTGACCCAGTTGGACATGACTCCAATAGGATCAGCAGGAGGGTTGAGCCAATGAAGTTGGAAGTCCCACCCAGTTGACCACATTAAAATGGTGGAAGCCCTCAATGGTTCTGCCCATGCTAATCCCATAGATAGAAGGAGACAGATATTTCACCTGATGTGTAAAAGTGAAGCATCCGCTTGGCGTTTCCACTTACTACCAAATATGGTAGTGAGAAAAGATGGATTTTCGCTGACATTCTGCCAATTTTCTCATCGATGAAACATTTGATCTCAATACAATTTTCTGTTTCCAAAACAAGAATTAACATGTTTTGAACAGAGTGGACTAAGTTTTGAAGACGTTACCATTTTTCAACATATAAAAATCAAGCTATGCGGGGAGAGGCTGCAGGGGGTCCCAGTTCCAAGACCAGTCAAGCTATGCGGGGAGAGGCTGCAGGGGGTCCCAGTTCCAAGACCAGTCAAGCTATGCGGGGAGAGGCTGCAGGGGGTCCCAGTTCCAAGACCAGTCAAGCTATGCGGGGAGAGGCTGCAGGGGGTCCCAGTTCCAAGACCAGTCAAGCTATGCGGGGAGAGGCTGCAGGGGGTCCCAGTTCCAAGACCAGTCAAGCTATGCGGGGAGAGGCTGCAGGGGGTCCCAGTTCCAAGACCAGTCAAGCTATGCGGGGAGAGGCTGCAGGGGGTCCCAGTTCCAAGACCAGTCAAGCTATGCGGGGAGAGGCTGCAGGGGGTCCCAGTTCCAAGACCAGTCAAGCTATGCGGGGAGAGGCTGCAGGGGGTCCCAGTTCCAAGACCAGTCAAGCTATGCGGGGAGAGGCTGCAGGGGGTCCCAGTTCCAAGACCAGTCAAGCTATGCGGGGAGAGGCTGCAGGGGGTCCCAGTTCCAAGACCAGTCAAGCTATGCGGGGAGAGGCTGCAGGGGGTCCCAGTTCCAAGACCAGTCAAGCTATGCGGGGAGAGGCTGCAGGGGGTCCCAGTTCCAAGACCAGTCAAGCTATGCGGGGAGAGGCTGCAGGGGGTCCCAGTTCCAAGACCAGTCAAGCTATGCGGGGAGAGGCTGCAGGGGGTCCCAGTTCCAAGACCAGTCAAGCTATGCGGGGAGAGGCTGCAGGGGGTCCCAGTTCCAAGACCAGTCAAGCTATGCGGGGAGAGACTGCAGGGGGTCCCAGTTCCAAGACCAGTCAAGCTATGCGGGGAGAGGCTGCAGGGGGTCCCAGTTCCAAGACCAGTCAAGCTATGCGGGGAGAGACTGCAGGGGGTCCCAGTTCCAAGACCAGTCAAGCTATGCGGGGAGAGACTGCAGGGTGTCCCAGTTCCAAGACCAGTCAAGGTATGCGGGGAGAGGCTGCAGGGGGTCCCAGTTCCAAGACCAGTCAAGCTATGCGGGGAGAGGCTGCAGGGGGTCCCAGTTCCAAGACCAGTCAAGCTATGCGGGGAGAGGCTGCAGGGGGTCCCAGTTCCAAGACCAGTCAAGCTATGCGGGGAGAGGCTGCAGGGGGTCCCAGTTCCAAGACCAGTCAAGCTATGCGGGGAGAGGCTGCAGGGGGTCCCAGTTCCAAGACCAGTCAAGCTATGCGGGGAGAGGCTGCAGGGGGTCCCAGTTCCAAGACCAGTCAAGCTATGCGGGGAGAGACTGCAGGGGGTCCCAGTTCCAAGACCAGTCAAGCTATGCGGGGAGAGGCTGCAGGGGGTCCCAGTTCCAAGACCAGTCAAGCTATGCGGGGAGAGACTGCAGGGGGTCCCAGTTCCAAGACCAGTCAAGCTATCCGGGGAGAGACTGCAGGGTGTCCCAGTTCCAAGACCAGTCAAGGTATGCGGGGAGAGGCTGCAGGGGGTCCCAGTTCCAAGACCAGTCAAGCGTCCAGCTAACCCTACGCCAATGACATCGGTGGACCGCAAAAGGGAACTTGGATCCGGGTTAAGAAGCAATGATATAGCAGCAATGATATCATCCTTCGCCACTGTTATCTTACGGACTAGTAACCGGAAGGTTGTAAGTTCAAACCCCTGAGCTGACAAGGTACAAATCTGTCGTTCTGCCCCTGAACAGGCAGTTAACCCACTGTTCCTAGGCCGTCATTGAAAATAAGAATTTGTTCTTAACTGACTTGCCTAGTTAAATAAAGGTAAAAAAATAAAAATAAATAACTCAAACCAGTCATGACTGTTCAACAAAACAATACATAATTTAAGTTTCTTTCCAGCGAATTTCTTAGTTACATAATTGTATAACTAACTAGCAAATTGGTTTTGCAAAGTTGAGGGTGCAGTATTTATGTTTGACAATGACGAACACGGCTAGTTTAGCCAGGGAAAACAAGCTAGAGACATGATATAGCTGGGCACTAGGCTATTTCAGAACAGATTGTAGTTTTCATACCCTGATATCAGGAGCTGTCGGGGAAAAGTTTGATGAAACAATTCAGACAAAGGAATAACAGATGAGAAATATTTAAGGAGAGCGAATCGATATATTATGCCAAAATCAGCTGTAAATGTCAATCGTAAAAGCTTAAAACGATGTCTGCGTGAATCTGAATCTAGACAATGAATGGTGAAGTCTCTTCTGGACACGGTAGACTCATCGTCCTCACCACTCTATTGTGAGCACTACTAAATATCCAGCCGACAGTGTAAACGGAAACAGTGGGTGCTGAACAAAAGCAAATATACAGCTGTCCAGTGTCCTGTCACAAGCATTAAACAAAACAGTCATGATATTCAGATGACAAAATAGTAGAAATTAATACATTTATATTTTTATTACAGAAAACCTTCGTACCCAATGTCCATTCTCTGAGGAAGAGTAAAGATGAGTGAGTGTCGACTGTATTGCTTGAAGACACATTCCATTAGACTACCAAGGATCCAGTTTAGAAGAATACATGTTAACATTGAACTCCTTCCCCAGGTTAAAGGAAGAGGCCCATGTTGCACCAAAGAAGGACAGAAGAGTGAGGGAGGAGAGGCACAGGGAGAGAAGAGAGTGCCCCCCTCAGATCATTCAGTCCCACTCCATCTTTGAACAGGGTCCTGCAGACACAGTAAAGAAACCAGGTGAATTGGACCTTCTCTGCCAGAAGCTGCCTTTACTGTGTGTTAAAGAAACAGGTTATTATTATGATCATTAGAAACACTGGATTCCAGTGTGTCCTGTCCTCTGTTCTGTGCAGGGGGGTGGAGAGCGACCGACCTTACAGACAGCAGATCCTCTCCTGTAGCGAAGTGTTTTAAGAAGGAGAGACGTGCCTCAGAGGAAAACGATAATGATATGTTACACAAGCTTCAACGGGATGATGTAAGTACAACAGCCTTAATGACTAGTCATCCTAAAGTAACACACACAGCCTTAATGACTAGTCAACCTAAAGTAACAACCTTAATGACTAGTCAACCTAAAGTAACACACACAGCCTTAATGACTAGTCAACCTAGAGTAAAACACACAGCCTTAATGACTAGTCAACCTAGAGTAACACACATAGCCTTAATGACTAGTCAACCTAGAGTAACACACATAGCCTTAATGACTAGTCAACCTAAAGTAACAACCTTAATGACTAGTCAACCTAAAGTAACACACACAGCCTTAATGACTAGTCAACCTAAAGTAACACACACAGCCTTAATGACTAGTCAACCTAAAGTAACACACACAGCCTTAATGACTAGTCAACCTAAAGTAACACACACAGCCTTAATGACTAGTCAACCTAAAGTAACACACACAGCCTTAATGACTAGTCAACCTAAAGTAACACACACAGCCTTAATGACTAGTCAACCTAAAGTAACACACACAGCCTTAATGACTAGTCAACCTAAAGTAACACACACAGCCTTAATGACTAGTCAACCTAAAGTAACACACACAGCCTTAATGACTAGTCAACCTAAAGTAACACACAGCCTTAATGACTAGTCAACCTAAAGTAACAACCTTAATGACTAGTCAACCTAAAGTAACAACCTTAATGACTAGTCAACCTAAAGTAACACACACAGCCTTAATGACTAGTCAACCTAAAGTAACACAGCCTTAATGACTAGTCAACCTAAAGTAACACAGCCTTAATGACTAGTCAACCTAAAGTAACACACACAGCCTTAATGACTAGTCAACCTAAAGTAACAACCTTAATGACTAGTCATCCTAAAGTAACACACACAGCCTTAATGACTAGTCAACCTAAAGTAAAACAGCCTTAATGACTAGTCAACCTAAAGTAACACACACAGCCTTAATGACTAGTCAACCTAAAGTAACACACACAGCCTTAATGACTAGTCAACCTAAAGTAACACACACAGCCTTAATGACTAGTCAACCTAAAGTAACACACACAGCCTTAATGACTAGTCATCCTAAAGTAACACACACAGCCTTAATGACTAGTCATCCTAAAGTAACAACCTTAATGACTAGTCAACCTAAAGTAACACACACAGCCTTAATGACTAGTCAACCTAAAGTAACACACACAGCCTTAATGACTAGTCAACCTAAAGTAACACACACAGCCTTAATGACTAGTCAACCTAAAGTAACACACACAGCCTTAATGACTAGTCAACCTAAAGTAACACACACAGCCTTAATGACTAGTCAACCTAAAGTAACAACCTTAATGACTAGTCAACCTAAAGTAACACACACAGCCTTAATGACTAGTCAACCTAAAGTAACACACACAGCCTTAATGACTAGTCAACCTAAAGTAACACAGCCTTAATGACTAGTCATCCTAAAGTAACACACACAGCCTTAATGACTAGTCAACCTAAAGTAACACACACAGCCTTAATGACTAGTCAACCTAAAGTAACACGCACAGCCTTAATGACTAGTCAACCTAAAGTAACACACACAGCCTTAATGACTAGTCAACCTAGAGTAAAACAGCCTTAATGACTAGTCAACCTAAAGTAACACACACAGCCTTAATGACTAGTCAACCTAAAGTAACACACACAGCCTTAATGACTAGTCAACCTAAAGTAACACACACAGCCTTAATGACTAGTCAACCTAGAGTAAAACAGCCTTAATGACTAGTCAACCTAAAGTAACACACACAGCCTTAATGACTAGTCAACCTAAAGTAACACACACAGCCTTAATGACTAGTCAACCTAAAGTAACACACACAGCCTTAATGACTAGTCAACCTAAAGTAACACACACAGCCTTAATGACTAGTCAACCTAAAGTAACACACACAGCCTTAATGACTAGTCAACCTAGAGTAAAACAGCCTTAATGACCAGCCCCGTTCTTTTCTGTTCCAACCAGCAAAATAAAAGTTCTGAACTGGTTTGAACAAAAGAAAAGTACCGGTTTATATCTTTTTAAACCTACTTCACCAATCATGCAGTGCAGGTAGAGCAGCTTGTTATAGAGATGGAAAGCTATAGCTCAGTGAGTTGTTTACATGTGTAGTGGAGGAGACACCTGGGAAGGCTCTGACTGACTCGTTGCTTAGTGGGGAAAACTGGTTGAATGTTTCTAATCAGCTTGTTATGGAGATGGAAAGCTATAGCTCAGTGAGTTGTTTACATGTGTAGTGGAGGAGACACCTGGGAAGGCTCTGACTGACTCGTTGCTTAGTGGGGAAAACTGGTTGAATGTTTCTAATCAGCTTGTTATGGAGATGGAAAGCTTAGGGTCAGTGAGTTGTTTACATGTGTAGTGGAGGAGACACCTGGGAAGGCTCTGACTGACTCGTTGCTTAGTGGGGAAAACTGGTTGAATGTTTCTAATCAGCTTGTTATGGAGATGGAAAGCTATAGCTCAGTGAGTTGTTTACATGTGTGATAGACTAGTCAGGCGTGAGATGCAACTGAAATGTTGAATTAGGGCCACAGCATTATACCTACAGACGAGCGGCTTCTGGAGGAACTTTGAATGTCTTTGATCTTCAGAGTTGGTTTAACATTCGACCAGAGAAGCTAGCTAGTTAACAAGCTTGTGTGTGCAGAGCGGCACCAGAATGCAAATCACGTCTTACCTTTCTGTAGTTAAAAAATACAATGTGAAATGTGATAACTATAGTATCCTTAACTAGCATTGAAAAAGTGAATCCATTCTTTTCTAATTACAAATCTCTCCCCGCATCTTCATGCTTGTAACGTCAGTAATGCTTTGGAGGGCGAGGGGCAGGTAGCCTACACACACACACACAATGGCAACGATTTTTAGCTGGCAGGCAGACACTGGAAGAAGTTTCTGATTAACAGAGGGATAACGTTATTAACTGGTTCCCATGTGTTTAACGTAACAGTTCTGTTCTGGAACAGTATAGATCACTTTCGTTCCCGGTTCTGATTCTGTTCGTCGAAACATTTCATTATTTCCATGAACCGGTTCCAACCCCTGGTTGAAATACATATATTTATTTAAACCGCACACTTTTTCCCCCGCCATGTAGTTTTTGGATGATCCTGGTTTGAAAAATGATGCCAAGAACAAGCCAATTCAACTGCCACTGTATCAATCTAGCAACTTCCTGACAACAGAGGCAACAACTCCATGTAAGTATATACAGTGCTTTCAGAAAGTATTCATACCCCTTGACTTATTCCACATTGTGTTACAGCCTGTATTCAAAATGGATTAAAATCAATTTTAGATTTCAAAATGTATCAAATTAAATAGAAATATCAAATGTACATAAGTATTCACACCCATGAGTCAATACATGTTAGAATCACCTTTGGCAGTGGGTAAGTGTCTAAGAGCTTTGCACAATATTTTCACATTGTGGAGTAACTACAATGTTGTTGATCCATCCTCAGGTCAGCCATTAAACTAACAGTTTAACAGTTTTAAAGCGTCCATTAGCCTTGTGAAATCCGAGTGGTTTACTTCTACCCCAGCAACTAAGTTAGAAAGGACGCCTATATCTGTGTAGTGACTGGGTGTATTGATACACCATCCAAAGTGTAATTAATAACTTCACCATGCTCAGATATTCAATGTCTGTTTTTTACCCATCTACCAATAGGTGCCCTTTGAGGCATTGGAAGACCTCATTGGTCATTGTGGTTGAAATTCCCAGCTCGACTGAGGGAGCTTCCAGATAATTGTATGTGTGGGGTACAGAGATGAGGTAGTCATTAAAAAATCATGTTAAACAATATTCGACTATTACACTGAGTCCAATCAACTTTATTTAAAAAGCCCTTTTTGCATCAGCAGATGTCACAAAGTGCTTATACAGAAACCCAGCCCAAAACCACAAACAGCAAGCAATGCAGATGTAGAAGCATGGTGGCAAGGAAAAACTCCCTAGAAAGGCAGGAGCCTAGGAAGAAACGGGATCCTATTCTGGCTGTGCAGGTAGAGATGAGTACATGGCCATTAAGGCTAGATTGTTATTCAGGATGATCATAGATGACCAGCAGGGTCAAATAAGTGGTTGTAGAGTGTGCAACAGGTCAGCACCTCAGGAGTAAATGTCAGTTGATTTTCCATAGCCGAGGTCGACCGATTAATCAGAATGGCTGATTAATTAGGGCCGATTTCAAGTTTTCATAACAATCGGTGATGAGCATTTTTGGACACCGATCATGGCCGATTACATTGCATTCCACGAGGAGACTGCGTGGCAGGCTGACTACCTGTTATGTGAGTGCAGCAAGGAGCCACGGTAAGGTGCTAGCTAGCATTAAACGTATCTTATAAAAAACTATCTTAACAATCACTAGTTAACTACACATGGTTGATAATATTACTAGTTTATCTAGCCTGTCCTGCGTTGCATATAATCAATGCGGTGCCTGTTAATTTATCATTGAATCATAGTCTACTTCACCAAACGGGTGATTTAACAAGCGCATTCCCGAAAAAAAGCACTGTCGTTGCACCAATGTGTACCTAACCAAAAACATCAACGCCTTTCTTAAAATCAATACACAAGTATATATTTTTAAACCTGCATATTTAGTTAATATTACCTGCCAACACAAATTTCTTTTAACTAGGGAAATTGTGTCACTTCGCTTGCGTTCATTGCATGCAGAGTCAGGGTATATGCAACAGTTTGGGCTGCCTGGCTCATTGCAAACTAATTTGCCAGAATATTACTTAATTATGACATAACATTGAAGGTTGTGCAATGTAACAGGAATATTTAGACGTATGGATGCCACCTGTTAGATAAAATACGGAACGGTTCCGTATTTCACTGAAAGAATAAACATTTTGTTTTCGAAATGATAGTTTCCGGATTTAACCAAATTAATGACCTAAGGCTCATATTTCTGTGTGTTATTATATTATAATTAAGTCTATGATTTGATAGAGCAGTCTGACTGAGCGGTGGTAGGCAGCAGCAGTTGGCTCATAAGCATTCATTCAAACAGCACTTTACTGCGTTTGCCAGCAGCTCTTCGCTGTGCTTCAAGCATTGCGCTGTTTATGACTTCATGCCTAAGGGTTCCATAGCCGCAGGCAGAACAGCGGAAACTGGATCAGCAGCATGACCTGGAGGAGTGGGGACAGCCAGGAGTTGTCAGGCATGGTCCTGGGGCAGAGAGCGATGGCTGAATTAGAGGAAGCATACTTAAGATCACACCAGAGAAGACAGGATAGGACAGACTGACACTAGCCCCCCCGACACTGGGGACTGAGGGGGGGGCGACCAGGCAGGATATAATCCCACCCACTTTGCCAAAGCCCCCCCCCCCCCAACATCCGAGGGACATCAACAGACCACCAACGTACTACCCTGAGACAAGGTGGAGCCCACAAAGATGTCACCCAAGACCGGAGAGGAAGATCATATCAGTGACTCAACCCACTCATGTCAAGTAGAGTATAAAAAGCTTGGCAAGACACGATGCTGCCCTACTAGCGACAACATGGGAGAGCACTAGCAAGCCAGTGACTCAGTCCCCGTAATAGGGTCAGAGGCAGAGAATCCCAGTGGAGAGAGGGGAGACGGACAGGCAGAGACATTGCACGCAGATGGCGGTTCATCGCTCCAGTGCCTTGCCGTTCACATTCGCACCCCTAGGCCAGACTACACTTAATCATAGGACCTATTGAAGAGCTGAGTCTTCAATAAAATACTTAAAGGTTGAGACTGAGTCTGCGTCTCTCACATGGATAGGCAGACCATTCCATAAAAAGGAGAAAGCCTCCAGCTGTTTGCTTAGAAATTCTAGGGACAGTAAGAAGCCCTGCGTCTTGTGACCGTAGTGTCCGTGTAGGTACGGCAGGACCAGAGAGATGGGTAGGAGCAAGTCTATGTATTGCTTTGTGGGTTAACAGTAAAACCTTGAAAATCAGCCTTGACAGGAAGCCAGTGTAGAGGCACTGGAGTAATGATCAAATTTGACGTTTTGAGTCAAGAGTCTAGCAGCTGTATTTAGTGCTTTATGCAGGTAGCTGGAGAATCGCAGTCTAATCTACAAGTGACAAAAGCCTGGATTAGCTTTTCTGCATCATTTTATTTTTTACAGAAAGTTTCAGATTGTCTGCCTGGACCAGTTTTAGGTTGCACTAAAGCCTAGGAGCACAAGGACAGGCAGAAAAGCCTTGGTCTGATGCTATTAAAAAGGTAATTTACCACCTACACAAGTGTGGTGTCAGTACTATGACGGGGTTTAAAAAGAGACTGGAGCGTTTCATATACATTGTCTTCAGGAAGGAACATTCCCATTTTTTTTTTTTTTTATGAATGGGAGATTCGATATACAGTGGGGCAAAAAAGTATTTAGCCACCAACCAACAAAGGGTATATAACAAAGTATTGAGATCAACTTTTGTTATTGACCAAATACTTATAATATATAATATATATAATTTGCAAATAAATTCATAAAAAATCCTACAATGTGATTTTCTGGATTTTCTCTCTCTGATTGTGTCATAGTTGAAGTGTACTACCTATGATAAATTACAGGCCTCTCTCATCTTTTTAAGTGGGAGAACTTGCACAATTAGTGGCTGACTAACTACTTTTTTGCCCCACTGTAGGCCGATAGTTTACATTTTGCTGGGTCAAGGTTTTATTACTGCCACTTTTAGTGAGTTTGATACACATCCGGACAGGGAGCCATTTATGATGTTCAACATAGGAGGGCCAAGCACAGGAAGTAGCTCTTTCAGTAGTTTAGTTGGAATAGGGTCCAGTAGACAGCTGGAAGGTTTAGAGGCCATGACTATTTTTGTGAATGTGTTGAGAGATACAGGATTAAAATAACTTGAGTATCTCCATTGATCCGAGGTCCTGGCAGTTCTGTGCAGACTCAGGACAACTGAGTTTGGGAGAAATAATCACATTCAAAAGAGTTCGTAATTTGCTTTCTAAAGAATATGATATTTTCGTCAAAGAAGTTCATGAATTCATCACTGCTGAAGTAAAGGCCATTCCTCACTTGGAGTGTTGCTGTTTTGTTAGCTTTGCGACAGTATCAACAATAAATGGTGGATTGTTTCTATTCTCCTCAACTAGGTTGGAAAAGTAGGCTGATCAAGCAGCAGTTAGTGATTTTTGATATTGTCTTTCCAAGCTAGTCGGAAGACTCCCAGTTTGGTGTTGAGGGCTCTTCGATATTGCACGTTACTGTTTCTTGTGACAAATGTTTGTTTTTAGCTGTGCGACTGCATCTAGGGTATTACACAAAGTTACTTTTAGATCCTCGGTTAGGTGCTTACCTGATTTCTGTACTCCGACATCCTTGGGTAGGTGACAAAAGAGGCATCTAGAAATCTTTGCATTGTCCGAAAATCTATAGCATGGCTTTTGATGATCCTTGGTTGGGGTCTGAGCATTTGTTGCGATTGCAAATGTAATAAAATGGTGGTCCGATAGTCCAGGATTATAAGGAAAAACATTTATATCAACAATATTTATTCCACGGGACAAAACTAGTTCCAGGGTCTGACTGTGGCAATGTATAGGTCCAGAGACATGTTGGACAAAACCCACAGTTGATGATGCCTCCGAAAGCCTGAGTGGGTCTGTGGACTTTTCCATTAGAAGTCAGCAAAACTGTGAATATCTGCCATGACTACAAGGTCCGAGGAGCTCAGTGAGGAACGCTGTATACAGCCCAGGACAAACAGTAGCTATAAAAAGTGATTGAGTAGGCTGCATAGATTTCATGACAAGAAGCTCAAAAGACAAACGCAGTCATACGTTTTCGTAAATTGAAATTTGCTGTCATAAAATAATGTTAGCAACACCTCCGCCTTTGCGGGATGCACAGGGGATATGGTCACTAGTGTAACCAGGAGGAGAGGCCTCATTTAATGGCTTGAGCCATGTTTCAGTCAGGCCAATCACAGCAAGATCAGTGATTAGTTCATTGACTGTAACTGCCTTGAAAGTGGGGGATCTAACATTAAGAAGTCCTTTTTTGAGATGGGAGGTATTATCAATCTCTTTGAATAATGACAGGAATGGAGCAGATCTTTATTCCAGCGAGATTGCTAAGGCGAACACCGCCCTGTTTAGATTTGTCCTACCTAGATCGAGGCAGGCCTCCCGAGTGGCGCAAGGCTAGAAGTGCCACTAGAGATTCTGGGTTTGAGTCCAGGCTCTGTCGCAGCCGAACGGGAGACCCATGGGGCGGCACAATTGGCCCAGCGTCGTCCGGGTTAGGGGAGGGTTTGGCTGGCAGGGATGTCCTTGTCCCATCGCGCACTAGTGACTCCTGTGGCGGGTTGGGCACAGTGCACGTTGACACGGTCACCAGGTGCACAGTGTTTCCTTCGAAACACATTGGTGCGGCTGGCTTCCGGGTTAAGTGGGCATTGTGTCAAGAAGCAGTGCGGCTTGGTTGGGTTTCAGCGGACGCATGGCTCTCGACCTTTGGCTCTCCCGTGTCCGTATGGGAGTTGCAGCGATGAGACAAGACTAACTACCAATTGGATAACACGAAATTGGGGAGAAAAAGGGGTAAAAAAATAAAAACCTAGATTGTTCACAGTCTCAATGGGGATAGCTGAGCTGACTCCACTAAGCTGGCCTGCACCCTCTCTCATTGTGGAGTTAGAGCCCTGTCTATATTCATCGATAAGATGAAAGCACACCTCCAGCTAGGATGGAGTCCGTCACTCCTCAGCAGGCCAGGCTTGGTCCGGTTTGTGGATGAATCCCAGAAAGAGGGCCAATTATCTACAAATTCTATCTTTTGCAAGGGGAAGAAAACAGTTTTCAACAAGTTATTGAGTTGTGAGACTCTGCTGTAGAGCTCATCACTCCCCCTAACTGGGAGAAGGCCAGAGACAATTACTCGATGCCGACATCTTTCTAGCTGATTTACACGCTGAAGCCATGTTGCGCTTGGTGACCTCAATGTTTCATCCTAACATCGTTGGTGCCGACGTGGATAACAATATCCCTATACTCTCTACACTCGCCAGTTGTCAAAGCCAGCACCCTCTTCAGATTAGCCTTAACGTCGGTAGCCCTGCCCCCTGGTAAACAGTGTATGATCGCGGGTAATGGAGTCTCCAATGACTAGGTCAATTTGTCAGAGCTAATGGTGGGGAGGCTTCGGCGGCTCAGACCCCGTAACAGTGGAGGAGACACCTGGGAAGCCCAGGCTCTGACTGACTCGTTGCTTAGTGGGGAAAACTGGTTGAATGTTTCTAATCGGCTGCATGAGCGACACCATGTGGACAGCATTTCTTTCCAGAATCCATGTTGTTGACTGTGCTGGGGGGATTGTGCTGGGGGGACTGTGCTGGGGGGACTGTGCTGGGGGATTAACACTACTACCTGTATTTACTGGTGGCCCTTGGCCTAACTATTGCATCTGAAGCAGGGTTCACAACCCAGCGATCCTCCTGTATATTCCGAGGACAGCGACTGCAGTGAGAAGGCATCATGTTACTCAGCTTTTCCGTCTGGACGAGCTCCTGCAGATCCATGCCAGATGGAACGTTTCCATCCCGGACGCTTTTGGTAGGAAGTAGAGGGAGGACAAAACTAGGACGTTGGTAAACTTGTTAACGCCAGAGTTTGATTAAACTGTTAACACTAAAAGAGAGAAAGGAGCAACAAACAGCACATCAGAGACAACGGGGAAGTCCATTGTTAAGCACATTTGTACTCCTGAACTTATTTAGGCTTGCCATAACAAAGGGGTTGAAAACTTTTTCACTCAAGATATTTCAGCTTTTCTACAAACATAATTCCATTTTGACATTATGGGGTGTTGCGTGTAGGCCAGTGACACAATCTCAATGTAATCCATTTTAAATTCAGGCTGTAACAACATGAGGAATAAGTCAAAGGGGTGTTTCCTGAAGGCCCTGGATGCACAGGATGTAGACAATTAGACATGCAAATACATGGGGGATATACAGAGGTGCACAGACTCAATACATTAACACGTGTTCCAGTCTTGTCAATCCACACTGGTTCCCAGGTAGCTGATGGTCCTGTGTTTGTTGCCCTACAGCATTCAGAGCCCCTGCTACTACTAACCCAAACCTGCCCCTTCAGTATGGAGCAGGACATCAGTACGGACCAGGCCAGATCCCTCAGTATAGACCAGGCCATGGGGTAAGGAGCCCTGACCAGCCCTCTGTAGCAGAGCTCTTCCACCAGCTGATGGTTTCAGAGACAGAAGAGTTGCTGTTCATCCAGCTACCTGATACTATCCCTGGCCAGCCAACCACAGCCTCCGTCCCAAGCCAGCCAGCCACAGCCACCGGCCAGCCAATCACAGCCCCAGAACAAAATTGTAAAAAAGACTCCAAGTCCGACGGCAAGCGCACCTCTCACATTAAAGCACCAGTGAGTAACGACCACATTCTATCCTTATTTTCTACCCTCCACTTCATTCTAACAGGGAATCATTTCACGCCAAGGTCTACATTTGCTGTATTCCATCTTCTTCCTCAGGACCCTGCTAGAGACAGTGTTTCCATCCGGTCAGAGTTCACCTAACCCCTGACCCTAAAGGCCATGTTCTTCCTCAGGACCCTGCTAGAGACAGCGTTCCCATCCAGTCAGAGTTCTCCTAACCCCTGACCCTAAAGGCCATGTTCTTCCTCAGGACCCTGCTAGAGACAGCGTTCCCATCCAGTCAGAGTTCTCCTAACCCCTGACCCTAAAGGCCATGTTCTTCCTCAGGACCCTGCTAGAGACAGCGTTCCCATCCAGTCAGAGTTCTCCTAACCCCTGACCCTAAAGGCCATGTTCTTCCTCAGGACGCTGCTGCTAAAGACGTTCCTGTCCTGTCAGAGTTCACAGAGGGGTTTCTGGGTAAACTACAGATCAGGAAGTCTGGCAAGGTGCAGCTGGTGCTGGGAGACATCACTATGGACGTCTCAGAGGGAGCTGCCTTCTCTTTCCTACAGGTCTGTTAATATAAAAGACATTACAGGGTTAGATGGTGTTGAGACACATCACTATGGACGTCTCAGAGGGAGCTGCCTTCCCCTTTAGAACAGGTACCTAACAGTCTAGTTCTCCTGTTTAGTCCTAAAGAACCACAGTCCTGATTCACTGTGATCCAGGATGTGTTTAGTCCTGATTCACTGTGATCCAGGATGTGTTTAGTCCTGATTCACTGTGATCCAGGATGTGCAGACAATGGCTTAGGGTCAGACAATAAGGGGCTAAATCATCTGTTATTTCTCCCACAGCAACTGGTGTCTGTGCGTCTCTCTGAGGGCCTGACTGGAGACATGAGTATCCTGGGGAACGTCAAGCACAAGCTGGTCTGCTCTCCAGACTTCCAGGCTCTGCTACAGGAGCCATCACCTGACCACTCAGCACATCTCTAACTTATATTCAGTTCACCTTTTTCAGCATTAACTGTGTAGACATTGTACAGTTTTATTACACGATGTGAGGATTAACTGTGTAGATATTGTACATAGTTTACTTTCATCATACAGCGTTTATGTACCTTGTCGATTCCCTCCCAATTTGTTTTCACTGTATAAACATTGTGTATAATATGTTGTTTTTTATGCATGTAAATGTTTATTTAATAAAAATGAGATACAAAACATGAGCGAAAACTAAGTCTACAAACAAAGTAACTGGTCAACACGTCTCTTAACAAAGACTACATCTAGTATAGACTAGCCTGTACACTGTGTATAGAGACAGTATATACAGAACGTGGCCCTGGTGACAGGAACTTAACTTCAACATAATTCATCTTTTCATACTAGAAAGAACACTGCTTTATGATAGTTTACAGTGAATTCCCATTCTGATAACTGTCAGTTGAGAATGTTATGTTTCATGATCTTTCCCAGACTGGTGAAGGTTCATTCACAGTTTGAGGCGCTAGGAGCATTGATATGACTATAAACAAAATGTATTTTATTTGGGACGGTAACTTGCCTTCATCACCCTTCCTCTCCAGAACAACTCAGGCCTTTTTCCCACTCCTCACTGTCGTAGCTCGTGCAGATTTAGTTTTCACCACTTTCACTTTGGATTTCTGTTTGCCTCCTTTAGTAGCAGTTTTGTTCTTGTGGGTCTCTTTCCGTCTGATCAGGTCCTCCCGTCCAATATCCATCATGTGTTCCTCCCAGGACTTCATCTCATTCTTATAGCGCACTTTATCATCCTCCGCCAGCTGCATGTAGACCTGCAGAGCACAGAGTCAGTTAGTCATCTAGACCTGCAGAGCACACAGAGTAAGTTAGTCATGTAGACCTGCAGAGCACACAGTCAGTTAGTCATGTAGACCTGCAGAGCACACAGAGTAAGTTAGTCATGTAGACCTGCAGAGCACACAGTCAGTTAGTCATGTAGACCTGCAGAGCACACAGTCAGTTAGTCATGTAGACCTGCAGAGCACACAGAGTCAGTTAGTCATGTAGACCTGCAGAGCACACAGTCAGTTTGTCATGTAGACCTGAAACAACATCAGAGTCAGTTAGTCATGTAGACCTGCAGAGCACACAGAGTCAGTTAGTCATGTAGACCTGCAGAGCACACAGTCAGTTAGTCATGTAGACCTGCAGAGCACACAGAGTCAGTTAGTCATGTAGACCTGCAGAGCACACAGTCAGTCATGTAGACCTGCAGAGCACACAGTCAGTTAGTCATGTAGACCTGCAGAGCACACAGTCAGTTTGTCATGTAGACCTGAAACAACATCAGTCAGTTAGTCATGTAGACCTGCAGAGCACACAGTCAGTTAGTCATGTAGACCTGCAGAGCACAGAGTCAGTTTGTCATGTAGACCTGAAACAACAGAGTCAGTTAGTCATGTAGACCTGCAGAGCACACAGTCAGTTAGTCATGTAGACCTGCAGAGCACACAGTCAGTTAGTCATGTAGACCTGCAGAGCACACAGTCAGTTAGTCATGTAGACCTGCAGAGCACACAGTCAGTTAGTCATGTAGACCTGCAGAGCACACAGTCAGTTAGTCATGTAGACCTGAAACAACATCAGTCAGTTAGTCATGTAGACCTGCAGAGAACACAGAGTCAGTTTGTCATGTAGACCTGAAACAACAGAGTCAGTTAGTCATGTAGACCTGCAGAGCACACAGAGTCAGTTTGTCATGTAGACCTGAAACAACATCAGTCAGTTTGTCATGTAGACCTGAAACAACAGAGTCAGTTAGCCTAGTAATTAAAAAGTAATGTCCTCCAAATCAAGGATTCACAATTATTTAAGTCTTAAGAAACTTAAATTGAGCCATTACATCACTTCCTGTTTCACTAGGGTATCAAAATGAGGTAACACGCATGCAATATCCCTTTGTCATCCAACACCATGAAGAAAACAAAAGAACTGGCAGTTCAAAAGAGACAGATGGTCGTAGACCTTCATAAATCTGGTCATGGCTACAAGAAGATCCACAAACAATTAAATATACCACTGAGCCCTGTCAGGGCAATTATTACAAATTATAAAAGATATGGAACCGTTGAAAACCTCACAGGTAGAAGACCCCCCAGGAATGGGAGGAGGATGGTGAGAGAAGCAACAAATTCCCCAAGAATCACTGTGAAAGAATTGCAGGCCTTGGTGGCGTCTTGGGGTCACCAGGTATCAAAAAGCTCCAACAGACGCCACCTCCACAACCACAGGCTCTTTGGAAGGGTTGCCAGAAGAAAGCCCTTTCTGACCCCAAGACACAGACGCAAGCGCTTGGAGCCAAATGTCATGTAAATTATGACTGGAAGAAGGTGCTCTGGTCCGATGGGACTGGAGCCAAACGTCATTTAAATTATGACTGGAAGAAGGTGCTCTGGTCCGATGGGACTGGAGCCAAACGTCATTTAAATTATGACTGGAAGAAGGTGCTCTGGTCCGATGAGACCAAAATGGAACGTCAGATACAGCATTGGCATGTTTGGCGTCGAAACAGAGATACAAGGAGAGGCACCTCATACCCACGGTGAAACAGAGATACAAGGAGAGGTACCTCATACCCACGGGGAAACAGAGATACAAGGAGAGGCACCTCATACCCACGGTGAAACAGAGATACAAGGAGAGGTACCTCATACCCACGGGGAAACAGAGATACAAGGAGAGGTACCTCATACCCACGGTGAAACAGAGATGCATACAAGGAGAGGCACCTCATACCCACGGTGAAACAGAGATACAAGGAGAGGCACCTCATACCCACGGTGAAACAGAGATGCATAAAAGGAGAGGCACCTCATACCCACGGTGAAACAGAGATACAAGGAGAGGTACCTCATACCCACGGTGAAACAGAGATGCAAGGAGAGGCACCTCATACCCACGGTGAAACAGAGATGCAAGGAGAGGCACCTCATACCCACGGTGAAACAGAGATGCATAAAAGGAGAGGCACCTCATACCCACGGTGAAACAGAGATACAAGGAGAGGCACCTCATACCCACGGTGAAACAGAGATGCATAAAAGGAGAGGCACCTCATACCCACGGTGAAACAGAGATGCAAGGAGAGGCACCTCATACCCACGGTGAAACAGAGATGCATAAAAGGAGAGGCACCTCATACCCACGGTGAAACAGAGATGCAAGGAGAGGCACCTCATACCCACGGTGAAACAGAGATACAAGGAGAGGCACCTCATACCCACGGTGAAACAGAGATACAAGGAGAGGCACCTCATACCCACGGTGAAACAGAGATGCATAAAAGGAGAGGCACCTCATACCCACGGTGAAACAGAGATGCAAGGAGAGGCACCTCATACCCACGGTGAAACAGAGATACAAGGAGAGGCACCTCATACCCACGGTGAAACAGAGATGCATAAAAGGAGAGGCACCTCATACCCACGGTGAAACAGAGATGCATAAAAGGAGAGGCACCTCATACCCACGGTGAAACAGAGATGCATAAAAGGAGAGGCACCTCATACCCACGGTGAAACAGAGATGCCAGGAGAGGCACCTCATACCCACGGTGAAACAGAGATGCATACAAGGAGAGGCACCTCATACCCACGGTGAAACAGAGATGGTATGAGGTGCCTCTCCTTGCATCTCTGTTTCACCGTGGGTATGAGGTGCCTCTCCTGGCCACGGTGAAACAGAGATACCAGGAGAGGCACCTCATACCCACGGTGAAACAGAGATGCATAAAAGGAGAGGCACCTCATACCCACGGTGAAACAGAGATGCATAAAAGGAGAGGCACCTCATACCCACAGTGAAACAGAGATGCATAAAAGGAGAGGCACCTCATACCCACGGTGAAACAGAGATGCATAAAAGGAGAGGCACCTCATACCCACGGTGAAACAGAGATGCATAAAAGGAGAGGCACCTCATACCCACGGTGAAACAGAGATGCATAAAAGGAGAGGCACCTCATACCCACGGTGAAACAGAGATGCATAAAAGGAGAGGCACCTCATACCCACGGTGAAACAGAGATGCATAAAAGGAGAGGCACCTCATACCCACGGTGAAACAGAGATGCATACAAGGAGAGGCACCTCATACCCACGGTGAAACAGAGATGCATACAAGGAGAGGCACCTCATACCCACGGTGAAACAGAGATGCATACAAGGAGAGGCACCTCATACCCACGGTGAAACAGAGATGCATACAAGGAGAGGCACCTCATACCCACGGTGAAACAGAGATGCATAAAAGGAGAGGCACCTCATACCCACGGTGAAACAGAGATGCATAAAAGGAGAGGCACCTCATACCCACGGTGAAACAGAGATGCATAAAAGGAGAGGCACCTCATACCCACGGTGAAACAGAGATGCATACAAGGAGAGGCACCTCATACCCACGGTGAAACAGAGATGCATACAAGGAGAGGCACCTCATACCCACGGTGAAACAGAGATGCATAAAAGGAGAGGCACCTCATACCCACGGTGAAATATGGTGATGGGTCAGTGATGTTTTGGGGCCGTTTTAATTCCAGAGGTCCAGGGGCACTGGTTCAGATTGATGGCGTAATGAATTCCACCAAGTATCAGGCAATTTTGGCTGACAATCCGGTTGCCTCTGCCAGAAGGCTGGAACTTGGCAGTAGGTGGACTTTCCAACAAGAAAATGACCCAAAACCATACTTCAAGATCCGCACAGAAATGGTTTTGTGGCAACAAAATCAATGTGCTGCCATGGCCATCTCAGTCGCCGGACCTCAATCCAATGGAAAACCTGTGGGCTGAGTGGAAGAGGGCAATTGATAAGCGTTAACCAAAGAATGTGAAGGATCTTGAAAGGATCTGCATAGAGGAATGGTCCAGAATCCCTCCAAATGTGTTCCTTAACCTTGTCAAACATTACAGGAAAAGACTCCACGCTGTTATCCTTGCCAGAGGTCGTTGTACTAAGTACTAAATGAGGAGTGCCAATAATTATGAAACCTTGATTTTAGTTACAATTATTTAATACAAAATAAATGTATGATTGGTGGGTTCCATTGAAACTGTAATAACGTACAGTATCTCACATGTTGGTATTTTGAGTCTCTCTATATAATTATATTTCTTATATTTTTTTGAAGAAATGTTTGTCCACTACAAGTCAGGGGTGCCAGTAATTTGGGAGCCCACTGTACACCTGAAACACAGCTAGGGCTGTGACGGTAATTGGATAACCGTGACATTGACGGTTTTGGATGAAGTAAAATAACTGTCAAAATAACACATTTTTATCAGATGTTTTATCAACTTTATTTTAATGTAGATATACTTTACCCAGAGCGGGAGTGGGTTAGGGTGGCTAACCCTAACCCTAATCCTTTACCCAGAGCGGGAGTGGGTTAGGGTGGCTAACCCTAACCCTAATCCTTTACCCAGAGCGGGAGTGGGTTAGGGTGGCTAACCCTAACCCAGAGCGGGAGTGGGTTAGGGTGGCTAACCCTAACCCTAATCCTTTACCCAGAGCGGGAGTGGGTTAGGGTGGCTAACCCTAACCCTAATCCTTTACCCAGAGCGGGAGTGGGTTAGGGTGGCTAACCCTAACCCAGAGCGGGAGTGGGTTAGGGTGGCTAACCCTAACCCTAATCCTTTACCCAGAGCGGGAGTGGGTTAGGGTGGCTAACCCTAACCCTAATCCTTTACCCAGAGCGGGAGTGGGTTAGGGTGGCTAACCCTAATCCTTTACCCAGAGCGGGAGTGGGTTAGGGTGGCTAACCCTAACCCTAATCCTTTACCCAGAGCGGGAGTGGGTTAGGGTGGCTAACCCTAACCCTAATCCTTTACCCAGAGCGGGAGTGGGTTAGGGTGGCTAACCCTAACCCAGAGCGGGAGTGGGTTAGGGTGGCTAACCCTAACCCTTTACCCAGAGCGGGAGTGGGTTAGGGTGGCTAACCCTAACCCTTTACCCAGAGCAGGAGTGGGTTAGGGTGGCTAACCCTAACCCTTTACCCAGAGCGGGAGTGGGTTAGGGTGGCTAACCCTAACCCTTTACCCAGAGCAGGAGTGGGTTAGGGTGGCTAACCCTAACCCTTTACCCAGAGCGGGAATGGGTTAGGGTGGCTAACCCTAACCCTTTACCCAGAGCGGGAGTGGATTAGGGTGGCTAACCCTAACCCTTTACCCAGAGCAGGAGTGGGTTAGGGTGGCTAACCCTAACCCTTTACCCAGAGCGGGAGTGGGTTAGGGTGGCTAACCCTAACCCTTTACCCAGAGCAGGAGTGGGTTAGGGTGGCTAACCCTAACCCTTTACCCAGAGCAGGAGTGGGTTAGGGTGGCTAACCCTAACCCTTTACCCAGAGCGGGAGTGGATTAGGGTGGCTAACCCTAACCCTTTACCCAGAGCAGGAGTGGGTTAGGGTGGCTAACCCTAACCCTTTACCCAGAGCGGGAGTGGGTTAGGGTGGCTAACCCTAACCCTTTACCCAGAGCAGGAGTGGGTTAGGGTGGCTAACCCTAACCCTTTACCCAGAGCAGGAGTGGGTTAGGGTGGCTAACCCTAACCCTTTACCCAGAGCGGGAGTGGGTTAGGGTGGCTAACCCTAACCCTTTACCCAGAGCGGGAGTGGGTTAGGGTGGCTAACCCTAACCCTTTACCCAGAGCAGGAGTGGGTTAGGGTGGCTAACCCTAACCCTTTACCCAGAGCAGGAGTGGGTTAGGGTGGCTAACCCTAACCCTTTACCCAGAGCAGGAGTGGATTAGGGTGGCTAACCCTAACCCTTTACCCAGAGCAGGAGTGGGTTAGGGTGGCTAACCCTAACCCTTTACCCAGAGCGGGAGTGGGTTAGGGTGGCTAACCCTAACCCTTTACCCAGAGCGGGAGTGGGTTAGGGTGGCTAACCCTAACCCTTTACCCAGAGCAGGAGTGGGTTAGGGTGGCTAACCCTAACCCTTTACCCAGAGCAGGAGTGGATTAGGGTGGCTAACCCTAACCCTTTACCCAGAGCAGGAGTGGGTTAGGGTGGCTAACCCTAACCCTTTACCCAGAGCAGGAGTGGGTTAGGGTGGCTAACCCTAACCCTTTACCCAGAGCAGGAGTGGGTTAGGGTGGCTAACCCTAACCCTTTACCCAGAGCAGGAGTGGGTTAGGGTGGCTAACCCTAACCCTTTACCCAGAGCAGGAGTGGGTTAGGGTGGCTAACCCTAACCCTTTACCCAGAGCAGGAGTGGGTTAGGGTTAGCCACCCTAACCCTTTACCCAGAGCAGGAGTGGGTTAGGGTGGCTAACCCTAACCCTTTACCCAGAGCAGGAGTGGATTAGGGTGGCTAACCCTAACCCTTTACCCAGAGCAGGAGTGGATTAGGGTGGCTAACCCTAACCCTTTACCCAGAGCAGGAGTGGATTAGGGTGGCTAACCCTAACCCTTTACCCAGAGCAGGAGTGGATTAGGGTGGCTAACCCTAACCCTTTACCCAGAGCAGGAGTGGATTAGGGTGGCTAACCCTAACCCTTTACCCAGAGCAGGAGTGGATTAGGGTGGCTAACCCTAACCCTTTACCCAGAGCAGGAGTGGGTTAGGGTGGCTAACCCTAACCCTTTACCCAGAGCAGGAGTGGATTAGGTTGGCTAACCCTAACCCTTTACCCAGAGCAGGAGTGGGTTAGGGTGGCTAACCCTAACCCTTTACCCAGAGCAGGAGTGGGTTAGGGTGGCTAACCCTAACCCTTTACCCAGAGCAGGAGTGGGTTAGGGTGGCTAACCCTAACCCTTTACCCAGAGCAGGAGTGGGTTAGGGTGGCTAACCCTAACCCTTTACCCAGAGCAGGAGTGGGTTAGGGTGGCTAACCCTAACCCTTTACCCAGAGCAGGAGTGGGTTAGGGTGGCTAACCCTAACCCTTTACCCAGAGCAGGAGTGGGTTAGGGTGGCTAACCCTAACCCTTTACCCAGAGCAGGAGTGGGTTAGGGTGGCTAACCCTAACCCTTTACCCAGAGCAGGAGTGGGTTAGGGTGGCTAACCCTAACCCTTTACCCAGAGCAGGAGTGGGTTAGGGTGGCTAACCCTAACCCTTTACCCAGAGCAGGAGTGGGTTAGGGTGGCTAACCCTAACCCTTTACCCAGAGCAGGAGTGGATTAGGTTGGCTAACCCTAACCCTTTACCCAGAGCAGGAGTGGGTTAGGGTGGCTAACCCTAACCCTTTACCCAGAGCGGGAGTGGGCTAGGGTGGCTAACCCTAACCCTTTACCCAGAGCAGGAGTGGGTTAGGGTGGCTAACCCTAACCCTTTACCCAGAGCAGGAGTGGGTTAGGGTGGCTAACCCTAACCCTTTACCCAGAGCAGGAGTGGATTAGGTTGGCTAACCCTAACCCTTTACCCAGAGCAGGAGTGGGTTAGGGTGGCTAACCCTAACCCTTTACCCAGAGCAGGAGTGGGTTAGGGTGGCTAACCCTTTACCCAGAGCAGGAGTGGGTTAGGGTGGCTAACCCTAACCCTTTACCCAGAGCAGGAGTGGGTTAGGGTGGCTAACCCTAACCCTTTACCCAGAGCAGGAGTGGGTTAGGGTGGCTAACCCTTTACCCAGAGCAGGAGTGGGTTAGGGTGGCTAACCCTAACCCTTTACCCAGAGCAGGAGTGGGTTAGGGTGGCTAACCCTAACCCTTTACCCAGAGCAGGAGTGGGTTAGGGTGGCTAACCCTAACCCTTTACCCAGAGCAGGAGTGGGTTAGGGTGGCTAACCCTAACCCTTTACCCAGAGCAGGAGTGGGTTAGGGTGGCTAACCCTAACCCTTTACCCAGAGCAGGAGTGGGTTAGGGTGGCTAACCCTAACCCTTTACCCAGAGCAGGAGTGGGTTAGGGTGGCTAACCCTAACCCTTTACCCAGAGCAGGAGTGGGTTAGGGTGGCTAACCCTAACCCTTTACCCAGAGCAGGAGTGGGCTAGGGTGGCTAACCCTAACCCTTTACCCAGAGCAGGAGTGGGTTAGGGTGGCTAACCCTAACCCTTTACCCAGAGCAGGAGTGGGTTAGGGTGGCTAACCCTAACCCTTTACCCAGAGCAGGAGTGGGTTAGGGTGGCTAACCCTAACCCTTTACCCAGAGCAGGAGTGGGTTAGGGTGGCTAACCCTTTACCCAGAGCAGGAGTGGGTTAGGGTGGCTAACCCTAACCCTTTACCCAGAGCAGGAGTGGATTAGGGTGGCTAACCCTAACCCTTTACCCAGAGCAGGAGTGGGTTAGGGTGGCTAACCCTAACCCTTTACCCAGAGCAGGAGTGGGCTAGGGTGGCTAACCCTAACCCTTTACCCAGAGCAGGAGTGGGTTAGGGTGGCTAACCCTAACCCTTTACCCAGAGCAGGAGTGGGTTAGGGTGGCTAACCCTTTACCCAGAGCAGGAGTGGGTTAGGGTGGCTAACCCTAACCCTTTACCCAGAGCAGGAGTGGGTTAGGGTGGCTAACCCTAACCCTTTACCCAGAGCAGGAGTGGGTTAGGGTGGCTAACCCTAACCCTTTACCCAGAGCAGGAGTGGGCTAGGGTGGCTAACCCTAACCCTTTACCCAGAGCAGGAGTGGGTTAGGGTGGCTAACCCTAACCCTTTACCCAGAGCAGGAGTGGGTTAGGGTGGCTAACCCTAACCCTTTACCCAGAGCAGGAGTGGGCTAGGGTGGCTAACCCTTTACCCAGAGCAGGAGTGGGTTAGGGTGGCTAACCCTTTACCCAGAGCAGGAGTGGGTTAGGGTGGCTAACCCTAACCCTTTACCCAGAGCAGGAGTGGGTTAGGGTGGCTAACCCTTTACCCAGAGCAGGAGTGGGTTAGGGTGGCTAACCCTAACCCTTTACCCAGAGCAGGAGTGGGTTAGGGTGGCTAACCCTTTACCCAGAGCAGGAGTGGGTTAGGGTGGCTAACCCTTTACCCAGAGCAGGAGTGGGCTAGGGTGGCTAACCCTTTACCCAGAGCAGGAGTGGGTTAGGGTGGCTAACCCTTTACCCAGAGCAGGAGTGGGTTAGGGTGGCTAACCCTAACCCTTTACCCAGAGCAGGAGTGGGTTAGGGTGGCTAACCCTAACCCTTTACCCAGAGCAGGAGTGGGTTAGGGTGGCTAACCCTAACCCTTTACCCAGAGCAGGAGTGGGTTAGGGTGGCTAACCCTAACCCTTTACCCAGAGCAGGAGTGGGTTAGGGTGGCTAACCCTAACCCTTTACCCAGAGCAGGAGTGGGTTAGGGTGGCTAACCCTAACCCTTTACCCAGAGCAGGAGTGGGTTAGGGTGGCTAACCCTAACCCTTTACCCAGAGCAGGAGTGGGTTAGGGTGGCTAACCCTTTACCCAGAGCAGGAGTGGGTTAGGGTGGCTAACCCTTTACCCAGAGCAGGAGTGGGTTAGGGTGGCTAACCCTAACCCTTTACCCAGAGCAGGAGTGGGCTAGGGTGGCTAACCCTAACCCTTTACCCAGAGCAGGAGTGGGTTAGGGTGGCTAACCCTAACCCTTTACCCAGAGCAGGAGTGGGCTAGGGTGGCTAACCCTAACCCTTTACCCAGAGCAGGAGTGGGTTAGGGTGGCTAACCCTAACCCTTTACCCAGAGCAGGAGTGGGCTAGGGTGGCTAACCCTTTACCCAGAGCAGGAGTGGGTTAGGGTGGCTAACCCTTTACCCAGAGCAGGAGTGGGTTAGGGTGGCTAACCCTAACCCTTTACCCAGAGCAGCAGTGGGTTAGGGTGGCTAACCCTAACCCTTTACCCAGAGCAGCAGTGGGTTAGGGTGGCTAACCCTAACCCTTTACCCAGAGCAGGAGTGGGTTAGGGTGGCTAACCCTAACCCTTTACCCAGAGCAGGAGTGGGTTAGGGTGGCTAACCCTAACCCTTTACCCAGAGCAGGAGTGGGTTAGGGTGGCTAACCCTAACCCTTTACCCAGAGCGGGAGTGGGTTAGGGTGGCTAACCCTAACCCTTTACCCAGAGCAGGAGTGGGTTAGGGTGGCTAACCCTAACCCTTTACCCAGAGCAGGAGTGGGTTAGGGTGGCTAACCCTAACCCTTTACCCAGAGCAGCAGTGGGTTAGGGTGGCTAACCCTAACCCTTTACCCAGAGCAGGAGTGGGTTAGGGTGGCTAACCCTTTACCCAGAGCAGGAGTGGGTTAGGGTGGCTAACCCTAACCCTTTACCCAGAGCAGGAGTGGGTTAGGGTGGCTAACCCTTTACCCAGAGCAGGAGTGGGTTAGGGTGGCTAACCCTAACCCTTTACCCAGAGCAGCAGTGGGTTAGGGTGGCTAACCCTAACCCTTTACCCAGAGCAGGAGTGGGTTAGGGTGGCTAACCCTTTACCCAGAGCAGGAGTGGGTTAGGGTGGCTAACCCTAACCCTTTACCCAGAGCAGGAGTGGGTTAGGGTGGCTAACCCTTTACCCAGAGCAGGAGTGGGTTAGGGTGGCTAACCCTAACCCTTTACCCAGAGCAGGAGTGGGTTAGGGTGGCTAACCCTTTACCCAGAGCGGGAGTGGGCTAGGGTGGCTAACCCTTTACCCAGAGCGGGAGTGGGTTAGGGTGGCTAACCCTTTACCCAGAGCGGGAGTGGGCTAGGGTGGCTAACCCTTTACCCAGAGCGGGAGTGGGTTAGGGTGGCTAACCCTTTACCCAGAGCGGGAGTGGGCTAGGGTGGCTAACCCTTTACCCAGAGCAGGAGTGGGTTAGGGTGGCTAACCCTAACCCTTTACCCAGAGCAGGAGTGGGTTAGGGTGGCTAACCCTAACCCTTTACCCAGAGCGGGAGTGGGCTAGGGTGGCTAACCCTTTACCCAGAGCAGGAGTGGGTTAGGGTGGCTAACCCTAACCCTTTACCCAGAGCAGGAGTGGGTTAGGGTGGCTAACCCTAACCCTTTACCCAGAGCAGGAGTGGGTTAGGGTGGCTAACCCTAACCCTTTACCCAGAGCAGGAGTGGGCTAGGGTGGCTAACCCTAACCCTTTACCCAGAGCAGGAGTGGGTTAGGGTGGCTAACCCTAACCCTTTACCCAGAGCAGGAGTGGGTTAGGGTGGCTAACCCTAACCCTTTACCCAGAGCAGGAGTGGGTTAGGGTGGCTAACCCTAACCCTTTACCCAGAGCAGGAGTGGGTTAGGGTGGCTAACCCTAACCCTTTACCCAGAGCAGGAGTGGGTTAGGGTGGCTAACCCTTTACCCAGAGCAGGAGTGGGTTAGGGTGGCTAACCCTAACCCTTTACCCAGAGCAGGAGTGGGTTAGGGTGGCTAACCCTTTACCCAGAGCAGGAGTGGGTTAGGGTGGCTAACCCTTTACCCAGAGCAGGAGTGGGTTAGGGTGGCTAACCCTTTACCCAGAGCAGGAGTGGGTTAGGGTGGCTAACCCTAACCCTTTACCCAGAGCAGGAGTGGGTTAGGGTGGCTAACCCTAACCCTTTACCCAGAGCAGGAGTGGGTTAGGGTGGCTAACCCTAACCCTTTACCCAGAGCAGGAGTGGATTAGGGTGGCTAACCCTAACCCTTTACCCAGAGCAGGAGTGGGTTAGGGTGGCTAACCCTTTACCCAGAGCAGGAGTGGGTTAGGGTGGCTAACCCTTTACCCAGAGCAGGAGTGGGTTAGGGTGGCTAACCCTAACCCTTTACCCAGAGCAGGAGTGGGTTAGGGTGGCTAACCCTAACCCTTTACCCAGAGCAGGAGTGGGTTAGGGTGGCTAACCCTAACCCTTTACCCAGAGCAGGAGTGGGTTAGGGTGGCTAACCCTAACCCTTTACCCAGAGCAGGAGTGGGTTAGGGTGGCTAACCCTAACCCTTTACCCAGAGCAGGAGTGGGTTAGGGTGGCTAACCCTAACCCTTTACCCAGAGCAGGAGTGGGTTAGGGTGGCTAACCCTAACCCTTTACCCAGAGCAGGAGTGGATTAGGGTGGCTAACCCTAACCCTTTACCCAGAGCAGGAGTGGGTTAGGGTGGCTAACCCTTTACCCAGAGCAGGAGTGGGTTAGGGTGGCTAACCCTAACCCTTTACCCAGAGCGGGAGTGGGTTAGGGTGGCTAACCCTAACCCTTTACCCAGAGCAGGAGTGGGTTAGGGTGGCTAACCCTAACCCTTTACCCAGAGCAGGAGTGGGTTAGGGTGGCTAACCCTAACCCTTTACCCAGAGCGGGAGTGGGTTAGGGTGGCTAACCCTAACCCTTTACCCAGAGCAGGAGTGGGTTAGGGTGGCTAACCCTAACCCTTTACCCAGAGCAGGAGTGGGTTAGGGTGGCTAACCCTAACCCTTTACCCAGAGCAGGAGTGGGTTAGGGTGGCTAACCCTAACCCTTTACCCAGAGCAGGAGTGGGTTAGGGTGGCTAACCCTAACCCTTTACCCAGAGCAGGAGTGGGTTAGGGTGGCTAACCCTTTACCCAGAGCAGGAGTGGGTTAGGGTGGCTAACCCTAACCCTTTACCCAGAGCAGGAGTGGGTTAGGGTGGCTAACCCTTTACCCAGAGCAGGAGTGGATTAGGGTGGCTAACCCTAACCCTTTACCCAGAGCAGGAGTGGGTTAGGGTGGCTAACCCTTTACCCAGAGCAGGAGTGGATTAGGGTGGCTAACCCTAACCCTTTACCCAGAGCAGGAGTGGATTAGGGTGGCTAACCCTAACCCTTTACCCAGAGCAGGAGTGGATTAGGGTGGCTAACCCTAACCCTTTACCCAGAGCAGGAGTGGATTAGGGTGGCTAACCCTAACCCTTTACCCAGAGCAGGAGTGGATTAGGGTGGCTAACCCTAACCCTTTACCCAGAGCAGGAGTGGGTTAGGGTGGCTAACCCTTTACCCAGAGCAGGAGTGGATTAGGGTGGCTAACCCTAACCCTTTACCCAGAGCAGGAGTGGGTTAGGGTGGCTAACCCTAACCCTTTACCCAGAGCAGGAGTGGGTTAGGGTGGCTAACCCTAACCCTTTACCCAGAGCAGGAGTGGGTTAGGGTGGCTAACCCTTTACCCAGAGCAGGAGTGGGTTAGGGTGGCTAACCCTAACCCTTTACCCAGAGCGGGAGTGGGTTAGGGTGGCTAACCCTAACCCTTTACCCAGAGCAGGAGTGGGTTAGGGTGGCTAACCCTAACCCTTTACCCAGAGCAGGAGTGGGTTAGGGTGGCTAACCCTAACCCTTTACCCAGAGCGGGAGTGGGTTAGGGTGGCTAACCCTAACCCTTTACCCAGAGCAGGAGTGGGTTAGGGTGGCTAACCCTAACCCTTTACCCAGAGCAGGAGTGGGTTAGGGTGGCTAACCCTAACCCTTTACCCAGAGCAGGAGTGGGTTAGGGTGGCTAACCCTAACCCTTTACCCAGAGCAGGAGTGGGTTAGGGTGGCTAACCCTAACCCTTTACCCAGAGCAGGAGTGGGTTAGGGTGGCTAACCCTTTACCCAGAGCAGGAGTGGGTTAGGGTGGCTAACCCTAACCCTTTACCCAGAGCAGGAGTGGGTTAGGGTGGCTAACCCTTTACCCAGAGCAGGAGTGGGCTAGAGATTATATGACTTTGTTTTGCTAACTTAGTCCATCTATTATACTGGATACATCCATCTCCTCTTTCCAACTATATTTTCTTTTGATGTGGTGCGAATAGGAGAGTATCTTTGAAGGTCAATTCAGTTCATTGAAGAGGGGAGGGGTGAAAGGCATCACTAATTATTACCATAATATTTATATAACTACATCTACCATCACCATGTGTATATAACTACATCTACACCATCACCATGTGTATATAACTACATCTACACCATCACCATGTGTATATAACTACATCTACCATCACCATGTGTATATAACTACATCTACCATCACCATGTGTATATAACTACATCTACACCATCATGTGTATATAACTACATCTACCATCACCATGTGTATATAACTACATCTACACCATCACCATGTGTATATATCTACATCTACCATCACCATGTGTATATATATCTACATCTATACCATCATATTTATATAACTACATATAACTACATCTACACCATCACCATCATCATATGTATATAACTACATCTATACCACCACAGGTATAGAACTACCTCTATACCATCACCACCACAGGTATATAACTACATCTATACCACCACAGGTATAGAACTACCTCTATACCATCACCACCACAGGTATATAACTACATCTATACCACCACAGGTATAGAACTACCTCTATACCATCACCACCACAGGTATATAACTACATCTATACCACCACAGGTATATAACTACATCTATACCACCACAGGTATAGAACTACCTCTATACCATCACCACCACAGGTATATAACTACATCTATACCACCACAGGTATATAACTACATCTATACCACCACCATATGTATATAACTACATCTATACCACCACAGGTATATAACTACCTCTATACCACCACCATATGTATATAACTACCTCTATACCACCACCACAGGTATATAACTACCTCTATACCACCACCATATGTATATAACTACCTCTATACCACCACCATATGTATATAACTACATCTATACCACCACCACATATGTATATAACTACATCTATACCACCACCACAGGTATATAACTACCTCTATACCACCACCACAGGTATATAACTACATCTATACCACCACCACCACCATATGTATATAACTACAACTATACCACCACCACCACCATATGTATATAACTACAACTATACCACCACCACCACCATATGTATATAACTACCTCTATACCACCACCACAGGTATATAACTACATCTATACCACCACCACAGGTATATAACTACATCTATACCACCACCACCACCATATGTATATAACTACATCTATACCACCACCATATGTATATAACTACATCTATACCACCACCACCACCATATGTATATAACTACATCTATACCACCACCACAGGTATATAACTACATCTACCATCACCACCACAGGTATATAACTACATCTATACCACCACCATATGTATATAACTACATCTATACCACCACCACCATATGTATATAACTACATCTATACCACCACCACAGGTATATAACTACATCTACCATCACCACCACAGGTATATAACTACATCTACCATCACCACCACAGGTATATAACTACATCTACCATCACAGGTATATAACTACATCTACCATCTACCACCACAGGTATATAACTACATCTACACCACCACCACCATATGTATATAACTACATCTACACCACCACCACCATATGTATATAACTACATCTATACCACCACCACATGCATATCAAATGTATTTATATAGCCCTTCGTACATCAGCTGATATCTCAAAGTGCTGTACAGAAACCCAGCCTAATATAACTACATCTATACCACCACAGGTATATAACTACATCTATACCACCACCACAGGTATATAACTACATCTATACCACCACCACAGGTATATAACTACATCTACAGTGCATTCGGAAAGTGTTCAGACTCCTTGACTTTTTCCACATTTTGTTACGTTACAGCTTTATTCTAAAATGGATTAGATATTTGTTTTCCTCAATCTATACACAATACCCCATAATGAAAGTGAAAACAGGTTTACATTTTTGCTAATGTACTACAAATAAAAAACAAATACCAAATATGAGACTCAAAATTGAGCTCAGGTGCCTCCTGTTTCGATCCATTGTTAGAGTCTACCTGTGGTAAATTAAATTGATTGGACGTGATTTGGAAAGGCACACCTGTCTATATATCCCACAGTTGACACTGCATGTCAATGCAAAAACCAAGCCATGAGGTCGAAGGAATTGTCCATAGAGCTCAGAGACAGGATTGTGTCGAGGCACAGATCTGGGGAAAGGTATCAAAACAATTCTGCAGCATTGAAGGTCCCCAAGAACACAGTGGCCTCCATCATTCTTAAATGGAAGAAGCTTGGAACCACCAAGATTCTTCCTAGAGCTGGCCGCCCGGCCAAACTGAGCAATCGGGTGAGAATGGCCTTGGTCAGGGAGGTGACAAAGAACCTGATGGTCTCTCTGACAGAGCTCCAGAGTTCCTCTGTGGAGATGGGAGAACCTTCCAGAAGGACAAGCATATCTGCAGCACTCCACCAATCAGGCATTTATGGTAGAGTGGCCAGACGGAAGCCACTCCTCAGTAAAAAGGAACGTGACAGCCCGCTTGGAGCTTGCAAAAAGGAACCTAAATGACTCTAAGACCATGAGAAACAAACATGTCTCCAGTCTGATGAAACCAAGATTGAACTCTTTGGCCCCAATGCCAAGAGTCACATCTGGAGGGAACCTGGCACCATCACTACGGTGAAGCATGGTGGTGGCAGCATCACGTCTGGAGGAAACCTGGCACCATCACTACGGTGAAGCATGGTGGTGGCAGCATCACGTCTGGAGGAAACCTGGCACCATCACTACGGTGAAGCATGGTGGTGGCAGCATCACGTCTGGAGGAAACCTGGCACCATCACTACGGTGAAGCATGGTGGTGGCAGCATCACGTCTGGAGGAAACCTGGCACCATCACTACGGTGAAGCATGGTGGTGGCAGCAGTCATGATCAAGGCAAAGATGAACGGAGGAAAGTACAGAGAGATCCTTAATGAAACGTAACGAATGCACTGTATCAAACACTTCATTCCACCTACTTGTTTCTGTGAGGTTGACAGTTTGGTCCAGTCCTCCCGCAGCATCTTCATCTTGCCCTGAGGGGAAAAAGGTGACAGCATTATAACAGGTGCGTGTTATACCATTACATTTAGATTACATATCAACCATCTCTTTAACGCTGGTATAATGGAATGTGTTAAAGAATATTATATTTTCATCCCATTGACTCAGAACTCATGAAAAAGTATTTGATTACTGGACACTGATACCAAACTGTGTGGTCCCCCCCCCTCTGGACTCCTCAGTACAAACCTGCATGGTCCCCCCTCCCCCTCTGGACTCCTCCGTACCAACCTGAGTGGTCCCCCCCTCTGGACTCCTCAGTACCAACCTGAGTCCCCCCCCCCCCCCCTCTGGACTCCTCAGTACCAACCTGAGTGGTCCCCTCCCTCTGGACACCTCAGTACCAACCTGCGGGGTTCTCCCCTCCCCTGGACTCCTCAGTACCAACCTGCGTGGTCCCCCCTCCCCCCCCTGGACTCCTCAGTACCAACCTGCGTGGTTCCCCCCCTCTGGACTCCTCAGTACCAACTTGCGTGGTTCCCCCCCCTCTGGACTCCTCAGTACCAACTTGCGTGGTTCCCCCCCCTCTGGACTCCTCAGTACCAACCTGTGTGGTTCCCCCCCCCTCTGGACTCCTCAGTACCAACCTGCGTGGTTCCCCCCCCCCTGGACTCCTCAGTACCAACCTGTGTGCCCCCCCCCCTCTGGACTCCTCAGTACCAACCTGTGTGCCCCCCCCCCCCCCCCCTCTGGACTCCTCAGTACCAACCTGTGTGGTCGTCCCCCTGGACTCCTCAAAGTGTTCTGCCATGAAGATGTTAAAGGACGACCGGGGACGTTTGGGTTTGCCAAGACTGTTCAACTCCTAAAAGTGGAAGATGGTGGTCAAGTCAGACGAGTCACCAGGAACATTTCAGTGGGACAACATCAGAACACACCACTACTAATACTATCACAAGGCCTTAGTAGTATGCCATTACATTCACTAGGAGGGGCCTGTCATGCCAAATAGTGTCCACGGCCCACAGCACATCACTATGAAGTAGAGGTCGACCGATTATGATTCTTCAATGCCGATACCGATTATTGGAGGACCAAAAAAGTCGATAATAATAACAACAATACTGAATGAACACTTATTTGAACTTAATATAATACATCAATAAAATCAATTTAGCCTCAAATAAATAATGAAACATGTTCAATTTGGCTTAAATAATGCAAAAACAAAGTGTTGGAGAAGAAAGTAAAAGTGCAATATGTGCCATGTAAGAAAGCTAACGTTTAAGTTCCTTGCTCAGAACATGAGAACATATGAAAGCTGGTGGTTCCTTTTAACATGAGTCCTCAATATTCCCAGGTAAGAAGTTTAAGGCTGTAGTTATTATAGGACTATTTCCCTCTATACCATTTGTATTTCATTAACCTTGGACTATTGGATGTTCTTATAGGCACTTTAGTATTGCCAGTGTAACAGTATAGCTTCCGTCCCTCTCCTCGCTCCTCCCTGGGCCTGAACCAGCAACACAACGACAACAGCCACCCTCGAAGCAGCGTTACCCATGCAGAGCAAGGGGAACAACCACTCCAAGGCTCAGAGCGAGTGACATTTGAAACACTATTAGCACGCACTAACTAGCTAGCCATTTCACTTCGGTTACACCAGCCTCATCTCGGGAGTTGATAGGCTTGAAGTCATAAACAGCGCAATGCTTGACGCACAACGAAGAGCTGCTGGCAAAACGCAAAGAAAGTGCTGTTTGAATGAATGTTTATGCACCAGCTTCTGCCTACCACCGCTCAGTCAGATACTTAGATACTTGTATGCTCAGTCAGATTATATGCAACGCAGGACACGCTAGATAATATCTAGTAATATCATCAACCATGTGTAGTTAACTAGTGATTATGATTGATTGTTTGTTTTTATAAGTTTAATACTAGCTAGCAACTTACCATGGTTTACTGCATTCGCGTAACAGGCAGACTCCTTGTGTAGTGCAACGAGAGGCAGGTGGTTATAGCGTTGGACTAGTTAACTGTAAGGTTGAAAGTTTGGATCCCCCGACCTGACAAGGTGAAAATCTGTCGTTCTACCCCTGAACGAGGCAGTTAACCCACCATTCCTAGGCCGTCATTGAAAATAAGAATGTGTTCTTAACTGACTAGCCTAGTTAAATAAAGATTAAATAAAGGTGTAAAAAATAAATGTAAATACAATTTTAAAAATTAGGCCAAATCGGTGTCAAAAAATACCGAATTAATCTGCCATTCTGATTAATCGGTCAACCTCTACTATGAAGATCAATGAGCTACACTCACCCTCTTCCTCCTGATGGCTTTCCTCTTGGCCAGCCTCAGTCTCCTCTCCTGTTTCAGAGCAGCAGCCTGTGCAGGTGTGAGCTGGGACTGGTACCTCTGCATGTCCACCTTAAACTGTTCCCTGGCAACCACTGACGCCTGTTGAAAAGGCTGTGGGGGAAAGTCAACATGTATTTAGCTAATTAACCACACAAGTCTGTCCACAGTACAACAACACTGATGTCAATTTCAGGTAGGGTATAAGTCAAACAGCCTGTTTTCAGTTATTTAAATACTGTCAAGTACATCCATGTTGGTAGGAAGTAGACGCATGACAGTCTGTGTCGTCTTCTCTGATGGAAGGTGCAAACATGGACTACAGAAGTAGTGTATTCTCCGTCACACACGGAGAAAGAAGATATCTGGGTGCCCTGCTGTCCAAGGTGTCAGGGTCTTGGGGGGGCCTTGCTGTCCAAGGTGTCAGGGTCTGGGGGGGGCCTTGCTGTCTACTGAAGTGTCCCTACTGAATCAAGACACAACCTACCTGTTTCTGGTCTGCTGTCAGAGTTCTCCACTGCTGTGCAATCTTCCTTATCACATCGACAGCTTTGACATCTGAAACTCACATCAACATTAACTCAGTGATGTGTGAAGACAAAGGAACGAGTGAAGCTGTAGAGATACTGTCCATTCTAACACCAGTCACCTGGATACTCCCTGACAACGAGAGGTTGTTGCTGTTTCACAAATCTCATGTATCCGTTCAGGGGCCTCTTAGGTGGAGCGCCTGCAATGGTGGTCAAACTCTTTACAGCTGGGATCACATTGACGAATCTACAACACACACCACAACACATTATCCCTACAACACATTATCCCTACAACACATTATCCCCACAACACATTATCCCCACAATACATTATCCCCACAATACATTATCCCCACAATACATTATCCCCACACCACATTATCCCTACACCACATTATCCCTACACCACATTATCCCTACAACACATTATCCCCACAACACATTATCCCTACAACACATTATCCCTACAACACATTATCCCTACAACACATTATCCCTACAACACATTATATTATATATATATAATGCTTTTATTGCATCATGGTTGTGTTATGCAACAGAATAGAGTATTTTGTTAACTATTGTGTGTTCTACTGAGGATGGGCTTCTGGGAGATAACACTGACAGGAGATTTACGATGTCTTTGGGTGATAAAACCTAAAGAGCATTCCAGAGAATGAGGTAATGTTTCTGTTCTATACCGTAGCAGGGTGAGATGGTTCCAGTTTGGAGTCAGAGGACCAGACACTGGTCTATACAATGAAAACTGTTGACACAGCAGATGCTGTCTGCTATGTATTAGAGATACCTTTCATACAAATCTTAACCTTGTGACCCATTCTATGTATCCGTTGTTCATCATGTAGGTTGAAAGGGGTGTATTAGAAATGGTGCATCATTGAAAGTCAAATGCTATTGCAAAGCTCTCATTGTTAAAGATTTAGTTTAAGTTTAACTCTGACTTGTGTGATAAGTTTGTCTCTCCTCATTTGATACTAGAGAAATGAGCCACCACACCACAATACATTATCCCTACTAAACACTAGGTGTCGACCAATTAATCGGTATGGCCGATTAATTAGGGCCGATTTCAAGTTTTCATAACAATCTGAAATCTGTATTTTTGGACACAGATTTTTTTTTAAATACATTTATTTAACTAGGCAAGTCAGTTAAGAACACATTCTTATTTTCAATGACGGCCTAGGAACGGTGGGTTAACTGCCTTGTTCAGGGGCAGAACGACAGATTTTCACCTTGTCAGCTCAGGGGTTCCAATCTTGCAACCGCACAGTTAACTAGTCCAACGCTCTAACCATTGCACTCCACGAGTAGCCTGCCTGTTACGTGAATGCAGTAGAAGCCAAGGTAAATTGCTAGCTAGCATTAAACTTATCTTATAAAAAACAATCAATCATAATCACTAGTTATAACTACTGATCCAGTTTAGCAGGCGATATTAACCAGGTGAAATTGTGTCATTTCTCTTGCGTTCATTGCACACAGAGTCAGGGTATATGCAACAGTTTGGGCTGCCTGGCTCATTCCGACCTAATTTGCCAGAATTTTACGTAATTATGAAATAACATTGAAGGTTGTGCAATGTAACAAGAATATTTTGACTTAGGGATGCCACCCGTTAGATAAAATACCGAACAGTTCCGTATTTCACTGAAAAAATAAACGTTTTGTTTTCTAAATGATAGTTTCCGGATTCAATCCTATTAATGACCAAAGGCTCGTATTTCTGTGTGTTATTATGTTATAATTAAGTCTGATTTGATAGAGCAGTCTGGCTGAGCAGCAGCAGGCCCGTAATCATTCATTCAAACAGCACTTTTGTGCGTTTTGCCAGCAGCTCTTCGCAAGCACAGCGCTGTTTAGTCAGCCACCAATTGTGCAAGTTCTCCCACTTAAAAAGATGAGGCCTGTAATTTTCATCATAGGTACACTTAAACTATGACAGACAAAATGAGGGGGAAAAAAATCCAGAAAATCACATTGTAGGATTTTAAATGAATTTATTTGCAGATTATGGTGGAAAATAAGTATTTGGTCACCTACAAACAAGCAAGATTTCTGGCTCTCACAGACCTGTAACTTCTTCTTTAAGAGGCTCCTCTGTCCTCCACTCGTTACCTGTATTAATGGCACCTGTTTGAACTTGTTATCAGTATAAAAGACACCTGTCCACAACCTCAAACAGTCACACTCCAAACTCCACTATGGCCAAGACCAAAGAGCTGTCAAAGGACACCAGAAACAAAATTGTAGACCTGCACCAGGCTGGGAAGACTAATTTTCTGCAATAGGTAAGCAGCTTGGTTTGAAGAAATAAACTGTGGGAGCAATTATTAGGAAATGGAAGACATACAAGACCACTGATAATCTCCCTCGATCTGGGGCTCCACGCAAGATCTCACCCGTAGGGTCAAAATGACCACAAGAACGGTGAGCAAAAATCCCAGAACCACACGGGGGGACCTAGTGAATGACCCGCAGAGAGCTGGGACCAAAGTAACAAAGCCTACCATCAGTAACACACTACACCGCCAGGGACTCAAATCCTGCAGTGCCAGACGTGTCCCCCTGCTTAAGCCAGTACATGGTCCAGGCCCATCTGAAGTTTGCTAGAGAGCATTTGGATGATCCAGAAGAAGATTGGGAGAACGTCATATGGTCAGATGAAACCAAAATATAACTTTTTGGTAAAAACTCAACTCGTCGTGTTTGGAGGACAAAGAATGCTGAGTTGCATCCAAAGAACACCATACCTACTGTGAAGCATGGGAGTGGAAACATCATGCTTTGGGGCTGTTTTTCTGCAAAGGGACCAGGACGACTGATCCGTGTAAAGGAAAGAATTAATGGGGCCATGTATCGTGAGATTGAGTGAAAACCTCCTTCCATCAGCAAGGGCATTGAAGATGAAATGTGGCTGGGTCTTTCAGCATGACAATGATCCCAAACACACCGCCCGTGTAACGAAGGAGTGGCTTCGTAAGAAGCATTTCAAGGTCCTGGAGTGGCCTAGCCAGTCTCCAGATCTCAACCCCATAGAAAATCTTTGGGGGGAGTTGAGAGTCCGTGTTGCCCAGCAACAGCCCCAAAACATCACTGCTCTAGAGGAGATCTGCATGGAGGAATGGGCCAAAATACCAGCAACAGTGTGTGAAAACCTTGTGAAGACTTACAGAAAAGTTTATTGACCAAATACTTATTTTCCACCATAATTTGCAAATAAATTCATTACATTATTAAATCCTACAATGTGATTTTCTGGATTTTTTCCCCCTCATTTTGTCTGTCATAGTTGAAGTGTACCTATGATGAAAATTACAGGCCTCTCTCATCTTTTTAAGTGGCAGAACTTGCACAATTGGTGGCTGACTAAATACTTTTTTGCCCCACTGTACCACCCACCACTGCGACCTGTATGCTCTAGTTGGCTGGCCCTCGCTACATATTCGTTGCCAGACCCATTGGCTCCAGGTGATCTATAAGTCTATGCTAGGTAAACTGTAACTGTACATATAAAAAAAAGAAGAAATCGACGCCCAAAAATACCGATTTCCGATTGTTATGAAAACTTGAAATTGGCCCGAATTAAATCGGCCATTCCTATTAATCCGTCGACCTCTAATCGAGAGCATCCTGACAGGTTGCATCACTGCCTGGTACGGCAATTGCTCGGCCTCGGACCGCGAGACACTACAGAGGGTAGTACATAAGGCCCAGTCCATCACTGGGGCAAAGCTGCCTGCCATCCAGGACCTCTACACCAGGCGGTGTCAGAGGAAGGCGCTAAAAATTGTCAATGACCCCAGCCATAGACTGTTCTTTCTACTACAGCATGGCAAGCGGTTACCGGAGTGCCAAGTCCAGGACAAAAAGGCTTCAACCATTTTTACCCCCAAGCCATAAGACTCCTGAACAGGTAATCAAATGGCTACCTGGACTATTTGCATTGTGAGCCCCCTCAACCCCTCTTTTACGTTGCTGTTACTCTCGGTTTATCATATATGCATAGTCACTTTAACTATACATTCATGTACATACTACCTCAATTGGCCGACCAACCAGTGCTCCCACACATTGGCTAACCGGGCTATCTGCATTGTGTCCAGCCACCCGCCAACCCCTCTTTTATGCTACTGCTACTCTCTGTTTATCATATATGCATAGTCATTTTAACCATATCTACATACTACCTCAATCAGCCTGACTAACCGGTGTCTGTAGAAGCCTCTCTACTGTATATAGCCTCTCTACTGTATATAGCCTCTCTACTGTATATAGCCTCTCTACTGTATATAGCCTCGCTACTGTATATAGCCTCGCTACTGTATATAGCCTGTCTTTTTACTGTTGTTTTATTTCTTTACTTACCTATTGTTCACCTAACACCTTTTTTGCACTATTGGTTAGAGCCTGTAAGTAAGCATTTCACTGTAAGGTCTACACCTGTTGTATTCGGCGCACGTGACACCCAATAATGTTTTACCATGTTTTGTGCTGCTGCCGTGTTGTTGTTTTAGGTCTCTCTTTATGTAGTGTTATGGTATCTTTTGTTGTGATGTGTTTTGTCGTAGATTTTTAATTTAAAAAAGATTTCACCTTTATTTAACCAGGTAAGCTAGTTGAGAACAAGTTTTCATTTACAACTGCGACCTGGCCAAGATAAAGCATAGCAGTGCGACAGAAACAACCACACAGAGTTACACATGGAATAAACAAGTGTACAGTCAATAACACAATAGAAAAAAAAGAGAGTCTATATTTTTTATTTTACCTTTATTTAACTAGGCCAGTCAGTTAAGAACAAATTCTTATTTTCAATGACGGCCTAGGAACAGTGCCTGTTCAGGGGCAGAACTACCTTGTCAGCTCGGGATATGAACTTGAAACCTTTCGGTTAATAGTCCAACGCTCTAACCACTAGGCTACCCTGCCGCCCCTATATACAGTGTGTGCAAATGGCATGAGGAAGTAAGGCTATAAATATGTCATAGTAGCAAAGTAATTCAAATTTAGCAGATTAACACTGGAGTGATAGATGTGCAGATGATGATGAGCAGATGCTGGTGTGTAAGTAGTGATACAGGTGTGCAAAAGAGCAGCAAAGTAAATAAAAACAATATGAGGTAGGTAGATTGGATGGACTATTTACAGATGGACTATGTACAGCTGCAGCGATCGGGTTAGCTGGTCAGATAGCAGATGTTTAAAGTTATTGAGGGAAATGTAAGTCTCCAGCTTCAGTGACTTTTGCAATTCGTTTCAGTCACTGGCAGCAGAGAACTGGAAGGAAAGGCGGCCAAAGGAGGTGCTGGCTTTGGGGATGACCAGTGAGAAATACCTGCTGGAGCGAGGGCTACGGGTGGGTGTTATCGTGACCAGTGAGCTGAGATAAGGCGGAGCTTTACCTAGCACAGACTTATAGATGACCTGGATCCAGTGGGTCTGGCAAAGAATATGTAGCTAGGGCCAGCCGACTAGAGTATACAGGTCACAGTGGTGGGTGGTGTAAGGTGCTTTGGTAACAAAACAGATGGCACTGTGACAGACTACATCCAATTTGCTGAGTAGAGTATTCAAAGTTATTTTGTAGATGACTTCGCCGAAGTCGAGGATCGGTAGGATTGTCCGTTTTACTAGGGTAAGTTTGGCGGCGTGAGTGAAGGAGGCTTTGTTGCGACATAGAAAGACGATTCTAGATTAGATTTTTTATTGAAGATGTTTGATATGAGTCTGGAAGGAGAGTTTACAGTCTAGCCAGACACCTAGGTATTTGTAGTTGTCCACGTATTCTAGGTCAGAACCGTCCACCGTAGTGATGCTAGTCGGGCGGGCAGGTGCAGGCAGCGAACGGTTGAAAAGCTTGCATTTGGTTTCGCAGGCATTTAAGAGCATGGGACAAAGGAGGTATCTAAGGCATGTAGTGGGACTAGGGGCTCCGCAGTAAACTAAAACAATGCTAATTATCCTAAACAACAGTATACAAGACATATTAACATTTGAGAGAGGCATAAAGCAATCACAGGTGTTGATTGGGAGAGCTAGCTAAGTCAACAACTGGTAAGACAACAACAGCTAATCAGCTAAGACAACAACAACAGGTAAAATTGAGATGAATGGGCAGAGAGGGTCAGTTAACTAGACACAGGGCCTGAGTTCGGGGCTAGGGAAGACAGATAAACAAAGGTAAACAAAGTGGAGTACCTTGATGAATTTACAGTCCAGCAGGCACCAGCCCCCGTCCAAACAGGAGGCCTTTTGCAGTCATTGGAAATAATACCAATTTGTTCTTAACTGACTTGTCCATTTTTAAAGGTTAAAAACATTTGACAAAATAAAACATGTCCTTGGATACCAGTCAGTGCCAGTCAAGCTAACCTTGGCTAACCTTAACTAGCTAACTAGGCTCTAATTAGACTAATACTGGCGTGATAGCTGGAAATAAAGCAATTCCTTTGCATAATTGGTTTTATGAATGTCCAAAAATCTAAAATACCAATTATAAATTGTACAGGGTGGCTTACTAACTACCTACCTAACATATCTATATATCTTGACAACGGGAAGTTTTGCTCCTTATGTTACCTTGTAAGACTGGATGCGTGGGAGAAGAGACTGAATGACTTTTTCAAAAGGCAAACCCCAGAAAACATCAGACCGAAAGGTGCCATGTCTGGTTGACTAGACGGTCGGGATACAGCTTTGACAGAGACAACAATGGTACTGTCCCGGACTGTTGGCTCACAAGTTCCTCGTTGTTTATTAGCTACCTAATTCAATAATGTCCGTTTGCCCCTGCCATGCACGGATAACCCGCCTTCACCGCTCCGCTGCATTGTGGGAAAAGGTCATGGCAGTGTTTACGTAGTTTAAGATTCACTGCAGCACATTCACGAAAAATGGGAACGTCAACCAATTATTTATGTGACCAATAAATAATCAAGTGACTTTTGAATTACTCCAATAAATTGCTGTGTTCTTGACCCAAGGGTTTCATTTCTATAAATTATATTTTTTGCGTTCTTGACCCATGGGTTTCATTTCTATAAATTATATTTTTGGCGTTCTTGACCCAAGGGTTTCATTTCTATAAATTATATTTTTGGCGTTCTTGACCCAAGGGTTTCATTTCTATAAATTATATTTTTGGCGTTCTTGACCCATGGGTTTCATTTCTATAAATTATATTTTTGGCGTTCTTGACCCAAGGGTTTCATTTCTATATATTACATTTTTGGCGTTCTTGACCCAAGGGTTTCATTTCTATAAATTATATTTTTTGCGTTCTTGACCCATGGGTTTCATTTCTATAAATTATATTTTTGGCGTTCTTGACCCATGGGTTTCATTTCTATAAATTATATTTTTTGCGTTCTTGACCCATGGGTTTCATTTCTATAAATTATATTTTTTGCGTTCTTGACCCAAGGGTTTAATTTATATAAATGATAAATGCTGCGATATTTTTTCATTTTTTTTCACCTTTATTTAACCAGGTAGGCAAGTTGAGAACAAGTTCTCATTTACAATTGCGACCTGGCCAAGATAAAGCAAAGCAGTTCGAGACATACAGCAACACGGAGTTACACATGGAGTAAAACAAACATACAGTCAATAATACAGTAGAAAAATAAGTCTATATACAATGTGAGCAAATGAGGTGAGATAAGGGATGTAAAGGCAAAAAAAAGGCCATGGTGACAAAGTAAATACAATATAGCAAGTAAAACACTGGAATGGTAGATTTGCAGTGGAAAAATGTGCAAAGTAGAGATAGAAATAATGGGGTGCAAAGGAGCTAAATAAATACAATAGGGGGAGAGGTAGTCGTTTGGCCTAAATAATAGATGGGCTATGTACAGGTGCAGTAATCTGTGAGCTGGGGTGTCCTCGGATGGGGCCACAGTGTCTCCTGACCCCTCCTGTCTCAGCCTCCAGTATTTATGCTGCAGTAGTTTATGTGTCGGGGGGCTGGGGTCAGTTTGTTATATCTGGAGTACTTCTCCTGTCCTATTCGGTGTCCTGTGTGAATCTAAGTGTGCGTTCTTTAATTCTCTCCTCTCTTTCTTTCTCTCTCTCGGAGGACCTGAGCCCTAGGACCATGCCCCAGGACTACCTGACATGATGACTCCTTGCTGTCCCCAGTCCACCTGGCCATGCTGCTGCTCCAGTTTCAACTTCCACCTGACTGTGCTGCTGCTCCAGTTTCAACTGTTCTGCCTTATTATTATTCGACCATGCTGGTCATTTATGAACATTTGAACATCTTGGCCATGTTCTGTTATAATCTCCACCCGGCAAAGCCAGAAGAGGACTGGCCACCCCACATAGCCTGGTTCCTCTCTAGGTTTCTTCCTAGGTTTTGGCCTTTCTAGGGAGTTTTTCCTAGCCACCGTGCTTCTACACCTGCATTGCTTGCTGTTTGGGGTTTTAGGCTGGGTTTCTGTACAGCACTTTGAGATATCAGCTGATGTACGAAGGGCTATATAAATACATTTGATTTGATTTGAGCTGCTCTGACAGCTGGTGCTTAAAGCTAGTGAGGGAGCTAAGTGTTTCCAGTTTCAGAGAATTTTGTAGTTCGTTCCAGTCATTGGCAGCAGAGAATTGGAAAGAGGAGGCCAAAGGAAGAATTGGTTTTGGGGGTGACCAGAGAGATATACCTGCTGGAGTGCGTGCTACAGGTGGGTGCTGCTATGGCGACCAGCGAACTGAGATAAGGGGGGAACTTTACCTAGTTTGGCGATGAGTATGAAGCGAGGGCCAGCCAACGAGAGCATACAGGTCGCTGTGGTGGGTAGAAAATTGGGCTTTGGTGACAAAACGGATGGCACTGTGATAGACTGCATCCAATTTGCTGAGTAGAGTATTGGAGGCTATTTTGTAAATGACATCGCCGAAGTCAAGGATCGGTAGGATGGTCAGTTTTACAAGGGTATGTTTGGCAGCATGAGTGAAGGATGCTTTGTTGCGAAATAGGAAGCCGATTCTCAATGTAGCTTTGGATTGGAGATTTTTGATGTGAGTCAAAAGCTCGTTTGGAGGCTTGTTAACACAGTGTCCAAAGAAGGGCCAGATGTGTACAGAATGGTGTCGTCTACGTAGAGGTGGATCAAAGAATCACCAGCAGCAGGAGCGACATTGTTGATATATACAGAGAAAAGAGTCTGCCCGAGAATTGAATCCTGTGGCACCCCCATAGACTGCCAGAGGTCCGGACAACAGGCCCTCCGATTTAACACACTGAACTCTATCTGAGACGTAGTTGGTGAACCAGGCGAGGCAGTCATTAGAGAAACCAAGGCTGTTGAATACAGTGATTGACAAGAGTCGAAAGCTTTGGCCAGGTCGATGTTTACACCGCTGTCTTCAATCAGCTACTGGTGTAAGACAGCCTGATGCCCCTTGGCCATACCCAGTAACGGGCAGACATGCCCCCATCACACTTTCTGTAAGACAGCCTGATGCCCCTTGGCCATACCCAGTAACAGGGGCAGACAATCCCCCATCACACTTTCTGTAAGACAGCCTGATGCCCCTTGGCCATACCCAGTAACAGGGGCAGACAAGCCCCCATCACACTTTCTGTAACACAGCCTGATGCCCCTTGGCCATACCCAGTAACGGGCAGACATGCCCCCATCACACTTTCTGTAAGACAGCCTGATGCCCCTTGGCCATACCCAGTAACAGGGGCAGACCCATCACACTTTGTTTGATCAGTTGAGTAACCCTCTGAATCTCCACCCAGTGGTCTGCACTCATTTCCCAGGGACTGTCTTTCAGGAGTCAGCAGTTACAACAACTCAACTTACTGTGAGCATCATTCACTCTACAGAACATGTTGAGCCTTTAAACCAGTGTAATATTTAACTCATAATAAAACTAACTCATGCTTACCTCAGGACAATGTTCCATGCTTTCAACAGCAGTGAATTAGAACACATGAGCATTAATAAAGTGTACCATTCTTTAATTATACAAAAGTGCTAAACAGCATAAGCCATAGCCATAACTGAAGCCCCTAAATCACTGTTAATGGCAGAGAATGTATTTCAATGTTTTAATGAAGTTCTGACTTAATGCTAAAACAACTAAAGTAGGTCCAGAATAGTTTGATACAATTAAAAAAAAACTGTAAAATTGGTTTGATTCCTCAATTTCCCTCTTTATGGGTGACAGTCAGCAGAGCCATGAGTATGTTGTACTGTAGCAGTAGGCCACAGTATTCTGATGACTAACAGCAGGCTACAGTATTCTGATGACTAACAGCAGGCTACAGTATTCTGATGACTAACAGCAGGCTACAGTATTCTGATGACTGGAACAGCAGGCTACAGTATTCTGATGACTGGAACAGCAGGCTACAGTATTCTGATGACTAACAGCAGGCTACAGTATTCTGAATGTAACCGTGGGCTACAGTATTCTAATGACTTCCTCTTCCATTCATGAGACGAGAAACAAAAGTTCCCAAAACCAGGAAGTAGGGATAACAACAATGTACAGTTGTTGTCCCCCATATCTATCACCCTTAATGTACATATGTGCAGTGTATACCCCCTGTAAACACAACATCATCTATAGTTCATGGGTTCACATGATAAATGTTGACAGTACAATGTGTTCCATATCACCTAAGTTTACTTTCTATTTCCAGAATGTACAGTGTTTTGTGACTTTAAAAAAATTCTTCAGGAGGGCCTTCACATTGCATACTTCTGAGTCCAATCTCTTGCTAGTCTGTTGTATCTGGAAACAAAATAAATATGGTTATCTCACAATAACAATGGCAGAAATAATATGAAACAAAGTTGAAATGTCATCTCTGTTGATTTGCTATAGAATGTTCAAATATACTGCAACGATCTAAATAGGTACCCCATTATTCAAAGAATTTGGTTCCAGCAGCTCATTGGAGAAATAGGCCTAACACTTTACACAGTTACAATATACTCACTTCTCTTTGTCTAGTTTGTAGATCTGTGCTATGTCTGGAACTAAGGGGTCGTCCGGGTTCGGGTCACAAAGCAACGAACATATGGACAACAGAACTGGAAAACAGATGAAGCGACAGATGATGAAGTTGTGTCTTAAATGGTCATCGGCATTTCACATTCTATTCACAATCAGTGAGATTGTTAATTTGGATTTAATGATCAGGTTAAAGTTATAGGAGGGTTGTAATATTGTGATTTAATGATCAGGTTAAAGATATAGAAGGGTTGTAATATTGTGATTTAATGATCAGGTTAAAGTTATAGGAGGGTTGTAATAGAACATTCTACAAGTGTTGGATGGAACAATGTTTTAACATGGAACCAGGTGTGTCATTTCTACCAGTTAGCCAGCTACATTGTGGCAGCATGTGTAGTAAAGTACCAGCCCAGTTAACTCACCTTTTGATACAGTTAATGCTGGAGACCACTGGGATCGCAAGATGTCCAAGCAGATGCTCCCGTTACTGTTGATGTTTGGATGATAGATCTTTGTTGTGAATGCTACCTGTAGAAAGATGGACATGTGTTTATGTTCAATTTATCCACGAGGACCATTCTTTAGCAACAGTTTAATGATGGAATGACTTGCATAACAAATCAATTCTTACCTTTGGTGGCTTGAAGGGATAGTCGGTGGGGAAGTGGATTGTGAGAAAGAAGACCCCACTTTGGTATGGACTATCACCCTAGGAATAACAGGAACAGATATACATTGTTATAAATTATGAAAATGTACAATAAAATTATTTCAACATCCATTCTTTCCATTCAAACCTATTGTTCAGATGACCCATGTTGCAATCAATAAGCCACACACATCCTTTTGAAGTCATACTCACTGGCCCCATTATTGTTGCTTGCCAATGGAACACTGGAATATAGAATGAGAACATGTATTAGGCCTATAGAACCAGCCCTTCCAGGTAGGGCCTATAGAACCGGCCCCTCCAGGTAGGGCCTATAGAACCGGCCCCTCCAGGTAGGGCCTAGGGAACCGGCCCCTCCAGGTAGGGTCTAGGGAACCGGCCCCTCCAGGTAGGGCCTATAGAACCGGCCCCTCCAGGTAGGGGCATATACAACCGGCCCCTCCAGGTACGGGCCTATACAACCGGCCCCTCCAGGTAGGGGCCTATACAACCGGCCCCTCTAGGTAGGGCCTATACAACCAGCCCCTCTAGGTAGGGCCTATACAACCGGTCCTTCTAGGTAGGGCCTATACAACTGGCCCCTCTAGGTAGGGCCTATACAACCGGCCCCTCTAGGTAGGGCCTATACAACCAGCCCCTCTAGGTAGGCCCTATACAACCAGCCCCTCTAGGTAGGGCCTATACCACCAGCCCAGGTCCCTCTAGGTAGGGCCTATACAACCAGCCTTAGTCCCTCTCCCCTTCACCGGATATAGACTACATTACCCTCAGAGTCCTAAACTTACAGTCCTCTCCCACGGGTCCAGCAGAGCACTGTGCTGGCGGATCCCTCTGCAGGTCATGAAGCTCCTAGGGGACAAAACAAGTCAGACAAGTAGTGCTAAGGGTTACACATGGAACTGAAAGCTGTCCTTGAGGACGAGGTCAGATACATTTTACATCCACGAAATAGATGGGTTTCTTAACATGTCCCTAGTCATAGCTTTATTCGTATATATTTGACTGTAATAATGATAGGCCTACTTCATAATGCCCTGCCTTAGCTACAACCTCAAGTCAAATTAGACTAGTTATCATTACAACATGAACAGGTGCTGCACCTAAATAAGTGTATTTAGCATGAATAGCTGTGTCCTGGAGAGGGGTTGAATGGCTGACAAAGAAAATTACAATCTAGTTTAGACGTGGTACATACCATGATATCATGTAATGCTAAACATTAAGATTGTGGGCCGTGTTAATTCATTGTTAACTAGCCTCCTCGTATGTGTGCAGTCTAGCTCGATAGCTGGCTATGTGGTTAGGATTAGAAATGAACCAATTATCTAGCTAGCGTAACATTAATAAACAATAACTTCCGATAGATGAGGTTCGGTTCGGCTAACGTTAGTTATCCAGCCACCCCGGCACAGCCGGCAGGCCACCCCGGCACAGCTAGCCACCCCGGCACAGCTAGCCACCCTGGCACAGCCATCCGGTCACCCCGGCACAGCCGTCCGGTCACCCCGGCACAGCTAGCCACCCTGGCACAGCCATCCGGTCACCCCGGCACAGCTAGCCACCCTGGCACAGCCATCCGGTCACCCCGGCACAGCTAGCCACCCTGGCACAGCCATCCGGTCACCCTGGCACAGCCGTCCGGTCACTCCGGCACAGCTAGCCACCCTGGCACAGCCGGCCGGTCACCCCGGCACAGCTAGCTACAGCTAGCCACCCTGGCACAGCTAGCCACAATGCTAGCTAACCATCTTACCTTCTGTATTCTTTTCAGTGCCATGGTAACCGACTTAGTCAAATGCCCTCAAGTACTCGTCGACTTCGTATTTTCTTTATATGTCTATTTAATAGTATTGCTTAAAAGGTAAAGGTATTTTATTTCCCTGAGTAGATTGCAAAGACAAGGGTGTGTGTATGTGGTTCCCTATTGTTTCCGCTTTCTGTTTAGTTTACGGTCGGCTTTAAACAAGGGGGTTTGGGGGATTGTAGTTCCTCTTCGGAAAATGTAGTAGTGTTCCAGCTCCCAGTAGCATTATGCACAATGCATTTCTACCTTTCAACAATGATTGATTACTGAAATAACATATTTATTTCCCACTATCAATTAATTGATTATTGTATTTTTAAATAATTAGCTCAACTGAGTGTGTGTGTGTTTATTACTTTTAAATAAGAATAAACACTTGACAAAGCACATTTCATAATTTTATACTCTATATCCTATTGTGTTGAGAGCTTCAAGTTCATTGGTGTCCACATCACCAACTAACATGGTCCAAGCACACAAAGACAGTCGTGAAGAGAGCACGACAAAACCAATTCCCCCTCAGGAGACTGAAAAGATTTAGCATGGGTCCTCAGATCCTCAAAAGGTTCTACAGCTGCACCTTCGAGAGCATCACTGCCTGGTACAGAGGGTAGTGTGTACATCACTGGGGCCAAGCTTCCTGCCATCCAGGACCTCTATACCTGGCGGGGTCAGAGGAAGGACCAAAAAAGTTGTCAAGGACTCCAGCCACCCTAGTCATGAACTGTTCTCTCTGCTACCGCACGGCAAGCGGTACCGGAGCACCAAGTCTAGATCCAAGAGGTGTCTAAACAGCTTCTACCCCCAAGCCATAAGACTCCTGAACATCTAATGAAATTGCTACCCAGACTATTTGCATTGCCCCACCCCCTCTTTTACACTGATGCTACTCTCTGTAATTATCTATTTTTTATTTTACAAGGCAAGTCAGTTAAGAACAAATTCTTATTTTCAATGACGTGGGTTAACTGCCTGTTCAGGGGCAGAACGACAGACCTTGTCAGCTCGGGGATTTGAACTTGCAACCTTTCAGTTACTAGGCCAACGCTCTAACCACTAGGCTACCCTGCCGCCCCTATGTACAGTCACTTTAACTCTACCTACATGTACATACAGTTGAAGTCAGAAGTTTACATACACTTAGGTTGGAGTCATTAAAACTCGTTTTTCAACCACTCCACACATTTGTTGTTAACAAACTATAGTTTTGACAAGTCGGTTAGGACAAATACTTAATTTTTCCAACAATTTCCAACAATTGTTTAAAGACAGATTATTTCACTTTCATTTCACATTTCACTCTATCACAATTCAAGTGGGTCAGAAGTTTACAGATGCTAAATTGACTGTGCCTTTAAACAGCTTGTAAATTCAAGAAAATTATGTCATGGCTTTAGAAGCTTCTGTTAGGCTAATTGACATGTTTTGACTCAATTGGAGGTGTACCTGTGGATGTATTTCAAGGCCTACCTTTAAACTCGGTGCCTCTTTGCTTGACATCATGGGAAAATCTAAAGAAATCAGCCAAGACCTCAGAAAAAAAATTGTAGGCCTTCACAAGTCTGGTTCATCATTGGAAAGCAATTTCCAAACGCCTGAAGGTACCACGTTCAGTATAAACACCATGGGACCACGCAGCCGTCATACCGCTCAGGAAGATGACGCATTCTGTCTCCTAGATAGAGATGAACGTACTTTGGTGCGAAATGTGCAAATCAATCCCAGAACAACAGCAAAGGACCTTGTGAAGATGCTGGAGAAAACAGGTACAAAAGTATCTATATCCACAGTAAAAAGAGTCCTATTTCGACAACCTGAAAGTCTGCTCAGCAAGGAAGAAGCCACTGCTCAAAACCGAAAGTAAAAAATCCCAAACTTTCGTTTTGCAACTGCACATGGGGACAAAGATCGTACTTTTTGGAGAAATGTCCTCTCGTCCGGTGAAAGCAAAAATAGAACTTTTTGGCCATAATGACCATCGTTATGTTTGGAGGAAAAAGGGGAGGCTTGCAAGCCACAGAACACTATCTCAACCGTGAAGCACGGGGTGGCAGCATCATGTTGTGGTTGGTGCTTTTGCTGCATGAGGGATTGGTGCACTTCACAAAATAGATGGCATCATGAGGGAGAAAATTATATGGATATATTGAAGCAACATCTCAAGACATCAGTCAGGAAGTTAAAGCTTGGTTGCAAATGGGTCTTCCAAATGGACAATGACTCCAAGCATACTTCCAAAGTTGTGGCAAACTGGCTTAAGGACAACAAAGTCAAGGTATTGGAGTGGCCATCACAAAGCCCTGACCTCAATCCCATAGAACATTTGTGGGCAGAATTGAAAAAGCATGTGTGAGCAAGGAGGCCTACAAACCTGACTGTTACACCAGCTGTGTCAGGAGGAATGGGCCACAATTCACCCAATTTATTGTGAGAAGCTTGTGGAACACCGCCCAAAACGTTTGACCCAAGTTAAACCATTTTAAAGGCAATGCTACCAAATACTAATTGAGTGTATGTAAATTTCTGACCCACTTGATGTGATGAAAGAAATAAAAGCTAAATAAATTATTCTCTCTGCTAATTATTCTGACATTTCACATTCTTAAAATAAAGTGGTGATCTTAACTGACCTAAGACAGGGGATTTTAATTAGGATTAAATGTCAGGAGTTGTGAAAAACTGAGTTTAAATGCATTTGGCTAAGGTGTATGTAAATTTATGACAGATTATTAGGACATGTAAACACCTTAATTGGCGTCCCATCAGTGTATTTAAGGTGTTTACATGTCCTAATAATTTGATAGATTGCTCAGAAAACCAGGTGTTTTAACCAGTGTATGCTTCGATTTTGTCCTTATGGCAATTAAGACAAGCAGAGTAAGGTGCTAACATGACTATTGTATAATCTGCCTTCTGCCATAATCAATTTAATATAAAATGATTCCTGGTCATATAAACAAAATCATTGAGGCTATCTCCATTTTAAAGTAGTCCATGTTCTTCAGTAGAGCAAGCTTCCCTCTAGCGCGAGTAAAGTGAGTTCGGAACAACTGAAAGTATGTTTTAGAAAATAGTT